>NC_089580.1:64568143-64820643 GCF_019320115.1 Miscanthus floridulus | reverse complement strand
CGAATTAGATAGAAAGCTAAATAGTGATCCAATACCTTCACCTGCATCTCCAAGCATCCAGAAATTATCTCCAATTATTGAATTGGACTGGAAGATAAGCAAGCGAGTGAAATAGGTGATGATCAGCAATTAGAAAGAAGACAAACAGATCAAAGTTGATACATATGACTATGTCCCACAAGGTAAAATTGTCATCTATATGTACTTTTGTATCATCTATCCTTTTCATTGTAATACTGATTCATCATCTCTAATTTCTTAAATTGTAGATAAGCAGATGGCTGAATGAGATGATGATAAACAGTTAGAAGAGCATAAACAGAACAAAGTTTCTACATATGACTATCTCCCACTAGTTTTTTTTTAATTTATTATTTACACTTTTTTGTCTAGCCTTTGCCTTAAACAAATGGGGTATGAAAGTGATCTATGCTTATTCTTTCTCTAGTTCCTGGCTTCATATGTTACTGAAGAAAAGGAGTTATGCCTACAAGTTCTTAAGTAACAGTCTAGGAATATTTCAGGAGCTCCACGATAGATTTCTAGGACCATCTAGGCGTAGATCTAGTGGGTAAAACATAACTTAGATAAGGACTTGGTGATGTACTTCGCCGCATGCAGTGGCGGCCATGGCGCCGCCACGACGTGGCCACTAATGTCAGAGTAGAAGTAGCATCGTAGTGGGGCGCGGTCCAGTAGCGACACCGATGGAGCTTCCCATCGCTCACAGCACTTCCCTCTTGATCGGACTAGGGTTAGACTCGGTGGGGAACTGGCGGCAGCAGTGAACCTTATACCATGCGCCCCGAACCCCACCTTCCTCTTTATAGTGCGCACGACGGGGGGCCATCAACCAGAAGAACGACTGGACGCCCCCAATCAGGGCGCGGATCAAGGGCCCAATTAGCCGTTGGGCTAACTTGGTGGAGATCAACCTATCATTCTCCCCCTTATCTCACCTTATGACTTAAACTTAACTTACTTTATCTTTTTCTCATTCCATCACAGATCAATGCATAGAGCGTGCCTCATCGTCACGGTCATTTGCCATTAGATTAAACAGCTATAATGCACCTTTCTGTTTTGAAATGGATTCTCAACTAGGCTCTTAATATCCAGAAATCATAGGCTTTCCTGTAAATCCATGTCGACTGTGTATTCTCTGAACGCACTGGGTGGTTAGCCTTTGGTAAGCGGATCCGTAAGTACATGCTTGATACTTATATGCTCAATGCTTTCAAAATGATTCTGAATTTTCTCCTTTACAACATATAACTTAATGTCAATGTGTTTGGCAGCACACTTGACCTGTTGTCTTAGGAGTTAACAACTTTAAATGGTTATTGCTATTGACTACCATTGTTAAATTCAGGTACATATTTCCTTAACCACTTTTGCCTGTTCCTAAGGCCTCATGACAAGCTATACTATGGTATGCATCATTGATGACACCATAAATGTTTCATTGGAGCTTTTCCACAATAATACTCTAACTGCGAGTGTTAGCAACTGCTGTAGATTTCACTACATATCTCGCCAAAACTTACCATTTGTACCTACAACTATTTGAGAGTACTTGTTCTTTCTTACTCAGCATGAGGCCTATGATACTTTGCAAAAACTGCAAGACATTCTTGAAAGGACCTAGGATGCCGCCTAGAGGGGGGTGAATAGGCGTTTCTGAAAATTAACACCTTTAAATGCGGAAACAATTAGAAAGGGGAGTTTCCAAAATGGAAACTCCAAATTAAGAGTACTACCACCCCTCACAAGTTAGCCACAAAGTAAACAAGGTATAAAGAATATATCTAGAAGCTACAACCCTGCAACACCAAGTTAGAACAGAGAATAAATATTTTCGGTGTAGGTAGGAAATACCGGACGTGTCCGGTATACACGACTTCAGTGGATCGCCCCCGAACTTGCTCCTTTTGATTTCTATCTTCAAACCAAACTGCAGGCACCTAATGGAGATGACAATATACACAGAGAACCTGCAGAATAGCTAGAGCAACACAAATATCAAATGAAATGCGAATTTAGACACGATATTTGTTTTACCGAAGTTCGGACTCGTTCGAGTCCTACTCTCCGTTGAGGGGGCTGCGGGCGACCCAGCGAAGGTCAGCCCTAGAGGGTACCACGAAGGTCACTCTAGCCGGAGTCTTTTCCAACTCCTTTTCCTCCTTCCACTAATTTGATTCCGAGGCGGCGGAATCGACCGTTACAAACTTTCTGAGGCACACCACAATCTCTCGGGTGCTCTCCGGCGACGCCTAACCGTCTAGGACCGAAGAGTCCAAGAGTAACAAATGTGAATCACGAGATTGACAATATGCACAAGTGCTCAAGTGGTGGCTTGCTCTCTTTTTCAAATTCTTTCTCAACCCACAAATTGATTTTGCAATTTGGATCACACACTCACTAAGAGAGGGTTTAGGAGAGTTGGCAAGGCTAAAAAACGTGTGTCTATCTCAGCAGAATCAGCAGCATCCAAAGGTGGAGGCTTGGGGGTATTTATAGCCCCCTTGAAAAACTAGCCATTTTTATAGCCGTTGCAATACCGGACACGTCCGGTATGCATACCAAACACGTCCGGTATGACTCACACTGCGCCAACGATAACTAAGTTACAGTGATGTTGTGAGGCGTCGGAACTCCCGAAGAATGCCGGGACTTCCGACCGTCGGAACTCCCGACTCAAGTCGGAACCCCCGACCCTCAGCAATTTTGAAAAACATGTAACTGAGTTAAAGTTAGTGAGGTGTCGGAACTCCCGACGTATGTCGGAACTCCCGACGCTCAAGGCTTTTGAAAACTAGCCGTTGGCTTCTAGTCATCCATACCGGACACATCCGGTATGAATACCGGACACGTCCGGTATGACCAGGACAGTGAAACCTCCAAGTCTGTCGAAGTGCGAGACGTCAGAACTCCCGACCCATGCCGGGACTCCCGACCGTCGGAACTCCCGACCTACGTCGGAACTCTCGACGAACCAACCCGAGAACAACAACTTTACAGCTGCTGGTCAAATACCGGACACGTTCGGTATGAATACCGGACACGTCCGGTATTGCCAGACCAGTAAGAAATCAGTTAGCTCTTTTGTCGCTCAAAATCTCAAAACTCACATGGGTTGGCTTGAGCACTTATGAAACATTATCTATCAACATGATGCATCCCTCTTAGTAGTACGGCATACCTATTAAACTCAAGATCAAAACAAAAATGAATTTATACCACTTGAGTTGATTTCTTTTTGAATTGATGCCGTCCCTTCCAATCTTCATCAAGTAAGGGTGCTTAACATGTTGATGTTGATCTTTTCACTTGAGCATAGCCATCTTGAGCATGTGACTTGATTCCATTCATCAAATTTGAATAATCCCAAATGTATCAAGTCACTTCCATCAAATACTTCATTATAGATTTGATTCTTCACATCAATATGACCATCTTAAGCTTGATTAGTACCTCAACTAAATGCAAGTACTTTCTTCTTCACCCTAGCTAGGTTCTTCGGCCGCTAAGCCGTCGCTTGCCCTTCACCTTTGCTTAGTACCTCGAAGCCTTTCCTTGCTATCTTCACCATCTCAAGCCATCAAGTCACATCTTGTTGTTGAATCATCCATTCATATGTATTGCTATCTTTTTCATTTTAATTTAGCAAGCTTCAAATATGAGACCATTCCATATGCAATCCCTCATGTCTCATTAACTAATAATCACGAGCTTGCTTTCACATAGTACATGGAAATCCCACAATAAATAAGCCTTCACATGAATTCCATTTGCATTGTTGTCTTGTGCTTGAACTAGATTGTTTATACAACAACACATTATTTTGGCTTTCACTAAGTACCTGTGAGATAACCTATTACCTGTCCACACTTAGCAAACGGGTTAGTCCTTTAATCACATTGTCATACAATCATCCAAAACCCACTAAAGGGCTAGATGCACTTTCAATCTCCCCCTTTTTGGTGATTGATGACAACTTGATTAAAGCTTACAAAATGATATAAATATTTAAACTTTTGGGTTCAATGATTTATGAGAGGCTCCCCCCTTAATATGTGCTTATGATTAGAATTCACAAACTGACCTCAAATGTCAATTGCACATACTAAAACAAATAGGAGACTCCCCCTAAATCATTGCATCCGTGGGGTGCATGTGTGTGTGACAAAGAGAAACCGTGATGCATATGACAAGATATATCATACAAGAATAAATATGAAGGCATCACATCAAATATTTTCATTCTAGCATGCATAGTCCTTATGAAAATAAATATGACACATGTAATTCACACATAGCACTCATTACAAATTTTCTCAAGTCCAGAAACCACTGATATATAGATAAAGATCATGTCTCAAGAGATACATAGATAAAGCATAAGTCTCATCTCTCACAAGATATAATCAATGAAGCTCAAAAACAAACTACAGCCTGCACAGCCTGTAGTACATATCTTCAGGTACAAAGATAAGCAAACGAAACTATCCTGAAGCTTTAATCAGTCTCTCTCCCCCTTTGTCATCTATCACCACAAAGGTCCAACAATGACATACTAAGGACAAAGGGGCTACAAGCTGTCACTAATCTCTGGCATCACTCAACATCATCATCATCATCATCTCTCCCAGCATCCTCATCATCTGAGTGTGCAACACTGGCTAGACGAGAACCACCTGCACCAGACGGGTCATAGCCACTAGACCCGTAGAAGCCACCACCACCTGTCAGGTCACTCCACCAATCAGTAGCATAGTCGTCTGTAGTGCTGGGACGTGGCTGAGAGTGAGTAGGCACACGAGCCTGAAGAGGTAGAGTGTCAGGGTGCTCAGGTGCCTGCTACTGCTGCTGTCGCTGTATGAACTCAACATACTCTCTATCATATCTAGCCTACTGCTGCTCCTCAGTCTTAGGCTCACTGGCTGCCTCATCTGATAGAGGAGACCTAGGAGGATCAAGCTCAAGATTAGAAGCAATTTGCTTCAAAGTCCGAGTGTCCTTCCTCCTAGCCTCCCTCTCCTTCTGCTGCCTAGTCTGGATGTCACGGCACATCCCAAATATAGAGCTGAAAAGCCTGCGGATAGGCGAAGGAGGACTGCCATGGCGTGAAGTAGAACGTGAGGGAGCACGTGGTGAAGGTGAGGCTCCTGCTGGTGCACAACTCCTAGGTGCATCTGCCTCTGGTGCTGCTGCTGCTCCTCCTGGTCCTGCTGGAGGTAACCCTGTCTCAGGCAGATCTACAATAATCTTCAGGGCCTTGTGAATCTTATCATACTCGAATGTGTGCCCTGTCACCTGCTCAATCATATGCATGATATAAGGAGGAAAACCACAGCCCTTGAGGGGCCTATCTCCCACACTCCTGATCTCGGACCAAATAAAATCAAACACGCTGAAGGGCCAAGCATCAGGTGCCATCCTGTGGAGTAGGTTCCTAGAGTAATCAGCAATGTTGCCCTTGTCTCCACCCTTGCAGTCAATAGTCTTCCTGAACATCCTATCCAGGTACCTGTAAGTAGGGTGAAGACCTAGAACCTTCCCCATAGCTCCTCTCTCACCACCAGGAGGATACATATACGCGAGCTGCTCAGGGGGTAACACCTGCTCGGTGTGGATCCTGTCCCTCTGGAGATCATCCCCTGAGAAGCCAAGATGGGCGGCAAAAATATCATAGTCAACACTGTACCACTGGCCCTCAAGCATCCAGTGCATCCGCCGCTCATCCTCCTCAACAAATAGAGTAGCATAGAACTGAGCTACTACCTCTGTGTTCCAGTCATGCTGGAACTCCATGATCTCATAAACCCCAGTGCGCTGGCAAATGGCAATGGCATGATCAACTGAGGCCTTCTGCAACTCTATAACGTACTGCCAGTCAATCCACTGAGATCTGGCAATCACAGGGTTCCTGGTGAGAATCACACTGGAGTAGAAGTCCAGGTGAAAGGCTGTCTAGGAAGCAGGTGATCAGTACTGAACCTTAGGTAAGCTCCTCGGATCAACCCTTCACTCATCTCTAGCTCTCCTGGTCATACCCTTTCCTCTGTAATCAACCCTGGAAACATAGGAGGGTACATTGGGCAGACGTGTCTCAAGGAGACCATAGTGCATCCCCTGACCAGGCTAGTGCTGAACTAGGAGGAACTAGACTCCTCCTCCTCAATCTCCTACTCCTCATCTGAGCTGTCACCATCTGATCCTCTGTCAGTGCTCTTCCTCTTTCTTTTATCTCTAGACTCCACTCTGAACTCATCAGTGTCTATGTCAGAAGAAGAGCTCCCGGACCCCTCTGCATACTGAGCTGCTGCACTAGAGGCAGCCCTGGTGGACCTCCTGCTGGTCGGCTGAAATCCAGGATGCATATCCTGTCTCGCCTTCTTGTACTTCTCAAGTGCTGGATCATGCCTGTGCTTGGACCTCGGCTCCTGTCGTCCACTCATGGCTGCTGTCCTGTATCCAAAGATTTCCAAAGAATTTTAGATACATGCCCATAGCTTATTCTTGAATTGTAATTAGACATAGATTCTTTTATCCAAGGTTTTACAATCACCTCGACACACCATTGTCACAAGGTTTGCAAAACATAGATACAGAAGAAACTGTGCCTAATAAACAATTCTAGGATAGCATTGAATCAAAGGAAGCAGAGAGCCTGCTCTGCTGGGTCATACCAGACACGTCCGGTATGGGCGACCAGCAACCCTAGCCAGGGATCCTTGATTCAAACCAACACGGATTACAACCAAACTTTGGGCAATGCTTCTTCATCACCAATGCAGCACAATCACCGAAGGAATTTTAAAATCATGCATTGACCATGTAGATCGGACGAGGTCCGTGATTAGGGTACCTTGAGAGGAGAGAAGAGAATGCGATGTGAAATCCAAATCCACGGGCCTTTAATCCTTGATCCAAGCCTTCTCCAATGCAATCTCCCTCTCTCTCTTTTCCTTGGTGAAATCCTTGGTCGCCCTAGGTGAGAAGAAGGGCGTCGGCTGGTTGGTTTGGAGGAGGCAAGTCTATTTGGGCTAAAGGGGTACGCTCTATTTTTATAGTCTCGCTCATACCGGACACGTCCGGTAGCATACCGGACACGTCCGGTATACGCGGGCTGGCCCAAATAATTCCAAAATGTGTTCTCACTCTTCCAAACCCTTTCTATGTTGTTGCTCAGTCCAAAAAGGTGTATGATCTTGATCCAAACCGAGTACTATCACTTTTCTTATCGAATGCCATCAATTTATTTTCTCTTTTCCAAATATATGGCATAATCAATAATTTGCTTGCTTGAGAGAGATAAAGTGAGACAAAGTAGATTGTGGACTTAAGAGAGCCATGTCATGTGTGATTAGACTGATCAAACAATCAAGGAGAGCTATAATCATCACATGGCAAGGCTAGGTCACAAAGACCAAGATTCAAATAGTTTTTCAAATTCACACTTCCTACTCATGCTAGTTAGGGGTTTTGAAAAACATCTCTCCTATGTCACACAAATGCACATTCTAACATATAAAGGGCCTTAGATGCACTTACAATGTATGTATGTAAACACATACCTTTGCCTTGAGCCCACAAGAATACCACTAAGAAGATACATGGCATGATAATCTTTATGTTGACCTTGATTGCCAAGTAATCATGCTTGATACAAATTCAATTTTTCATCCAAAGGACTACAAAGAGTGCTAGATAAATTTGTTAGTCCACAATGGTGCAAAATAGAAATTTAGCTCCCCCTAAATAAGTGCTTCAAGTATTTTGACTGACTTTCAACAAGCACTTTTATTCTAATAAGAAATTGAGAGCCAATTTTCATTTTGACCATAAACCAAATAAGATTGCCATAGTTAAAAGTGAGTTTAAGAGATGCTCACAATCCACTTAGATTTGATAAAGCACAAGCTTATGAGTAAGTTAGGGATATATAAAAAATGTATGGATCGAATACTCAGTTGCAACACAATTAGTGTTCTGGTCCATGCAATACCGGACATGTCCGGTAGTATACCGGACACGTCCGGAATACACAGAACAGAAGCACTGACTTTCTGTCCCTGGCCATACCGAACACGTCCGATAGTAATACCGGACACGTTCGATAGGTGCAAGACAGAACCAATTAATTTGCTGCTTGTGATTCTTTGTTTTAACTGTAATATTTATTTATTGTATACTTGCATCTCAACAAATAAATTACTCTACTAGAGAGCTAATAAAAGCATCATATGGCAAATATGATAAACATCAAGTAAAACTTATTAACCACTTTCAATATTTCACAAATATGTCTATTTGTGACCTTTTGTACACAAACCGAACAAAGTGGCTATGATATAAAGTTTAGGTACTTGTTACCAATGATGAGGATGAAATAGATGATATATTTATTGAATTATCTTCGGGTCAACCATATAAGGAATTATGATAAGAATTGGTTGATAGATTGAGTGAATATTATCAAATTGCTTGCTCAACCACCCCGAGGATTTCATCTCATCACCAAGTACCTACATCATTAACCTAAGCACACTTTGGTACCCAACTCTTGTTGGGTCCTTTTAAGTTAGTCAACAAGTGCTTAGGCACCCAAATGGCTTTAGCATTAGTTTGTGGTGAACACATCACCTTACAAGTGCTAACTCCATTTGTGGTCTTCCTAAGCATATCATTATAAACAAATGTGTTTGGCTTAGGAGTTTTACCATTTGGGCATTCATAGCTTAGATGCCCCTTTCTTCTACAAGCATAGCATATGCGGCCTTTGTGTGCTCTATGCTTGCTTTGCTTGTATGGACATCTATCAACCTTGTGGCCCATCTCATTGCACCCATAGCATCTTCTAGTTGCAACTTGGGCTTCCTTTCTTGCTTCTTTGTACATTGGGCATTTCTTGGTAGGATGCCCCAATTTCTTGCTCATGAGACAAGCACTTTGTCCATGACTCTTTACTTGCTTGGCCTCCTTGGTAGAAGCCTTTTGATTGGCGGCTTCAACCTTGTCGGCCCAACTCTTGTGTGGACACATAGCCCACTCATGTCCATACAATCCACAACCATAGCACATCCTTTTTCCATGTTTCTTGCTCTTGGTTGTGTTGGCCTTGCTTGAGATGTGATTCTTTTGTTGGGCTTTGGAGGAAGCAAGGTTTGAACCCTTCTCAAGCTTCTTCACCATGTTATCACGGTTATCTTGAGAAGGTTGTGCTTTCTCCTTACCCTTCAACCGAATCACATCTTTCTTTAATCTTTGCACTTCTTCTTTGAGCTCTATGTTTTCTATAAGATTTAGCTCAATCGAAGATTGGCTTGCTTGAGGAGCACACTCATTAGTACAAGAAATATTTAATTGAGATAGGTGTACTAGTGAGCGGATGTGTGAGAGGTTGAGAAAATTTTACCGATGTAATCACAACCTCATGAGCCACCTCAAGCATGAATGCTTGATTCTACTACTTCCTCATGAGAGCACTTTAGATGAACATAATTTGCTTGTAGCACATTATACTTGCTTGATAGTTCATCTAGCCTTGCCTTGAGCTCGAAGTTTTCCTTCTCTAGTTGTGGAACACTAGAAGAGGATTTAGTAACTAAAGCATGCTCAATTGATAATTTTTCATACCTTTCACTTAGAGCCTTTAGTTCTTCCATCTTGGAGATGAGAAACTTTTCTTGATTTTGAAGCGATTGCTCTTGCTTCTCTATCTCTTCTTCAAGCTCATCATTCTTTTCAACTATCTTCATGATAATGAACTTGTCTTTATGGTTAAGATGATCAAGGTTGTAGTTGTCTTCAACTTCAACGTCACTCTTATCTTGATCATCTACTTGTGCTTTCTCCTTTTCTTGATCTTTCTTGTTATTCTTCTTCTTGCTTTTCTTGGCCATGAGACACAAGTGATGAGTATCATGAGATACTGAGGTTGACTCATCACTTGGTCGCCATCGGGCTTGAGCATCGCTGCAAATAGCTGCTTGCTGGTCTGCTGCCTCGGCCATACCGGACACGTCCGGTAGGCATACCGGACACGTCCGGTATGTGCAGGCAGACAGCACGTCATGTGCTGCTTGCACTTCTTGCTCCGGCTCGGTGCTCTTGAGGTCTTGTGAGGCTTCTTTGCTGCATGAAGACACAATGGACATACTTTCCATTGACTCGACCTCAAGTGCATCATCGCATTTGGATTCTCCATATAACTCAACGAGTTTGGTCCAAATGAGATGAGCACTCTCCGGAGGTGGTTGTCCATTGAATATTGCCTCATCTTGAACCTCTGCACTCAATGTACTCAACATGATATTAATAGCTTGAGCATTGAGTTGCACTGCATATCTCTTCCTCTTTTGATAAATTCTTATAGTTGCTCCAATCAACTATAGGAAGAGGTATGCTTGCAAACACAATATGCTCAACAATAGGACTAATATGTCTAAAAGCATTGAGTACATGAATTGACCAAGGTAGAAAGTTTGAACCATCATTTTGGAGAAGCACCGGCTCCAACTCGATAGGCGTCGACATCCTTTTCTCACGGCGGTGAAGCTTTAGGTGAGAACCTTGCTCTGATACCAATTGAAAGGACCTAGGATGCCGCCTAGAGGGGGGGTGAATAGGCGTTTCTGAAAATTAACACCTTTAAATGCGGAAACAATTAGAAAGGGGAGTTTCCAAAATAGAAACTCCAAATTAAGAGTACTACCACCCCTCACAAGTTAGCCATAAAGTAAACAAGGTATAAAGAATATATCTAGAAGCTACAACCCTGCAACACCAAGTTAGAACAGAGAATAAATATTTTCGGTGCAGGCAGGAAATACCGGACGTGTCTGGTATACACGACTTCAGTGGATCGCCCCTGAACTTGCTCCTTTTGATTTCTATCTTCAAACCAAACTGCTGGCACCTAATGGAGATGACAATATACATAGAGAACCTGCAGAACAGCTAGAGCAACACAAATATCAAATGAAATGCGAATTTAGACACGATATTTGTTTTATCGAAGTTCAGACTCGTTCGAGTCCTACTCTCTGTTGAGGGGGCTGTGGGTGACCCAGTGAAGGTCAGCCCTAGAGGGTACCACGAAGGTCACTCTAGCCGGAGTCTTTTCCAACTCCTTTTCCTCCTTCCACTAATTTAATTCTAAGGCGGCGGAATCAACCGTTACAAACTTTCCGAGGTACACCACAATCTCTCAGGTGCTCTCCGGCGACGCCTAACCGTCTAGGACCGAAGAGTCCAAGAGTAACAAATGCGAATCACGAGATTGACAATATGCACAAGTGCTCAAGTGGTGGCTTGCTCTCTTTTTCAAATTCTTTCTCAACCCACAAATTGATTTTGCAATTTGGATCACACACTCACTAAGAGAGGGTTTAGGAGAGTTGGCAAGGCTCAAAAACGTGTGTCTATCTCAGCAGAATTAGCAGCATCCAAAGGTGGAGGCTTGGGGGTATTTATAGCCCCCTTGAAAAACTAGCCGTTTTTATAGCCGTTGCAATACCGGACACGTCCGGTATGCATACTGGACACGTCCGGTATGACTCACACTGTGCCAACGGTAACTAAGTTACAGCGATGTTGTGAGGCGTCGGAACTCTCGAAGAATGCCGGGACTTCCGACCGTCGGAACTCCCGACTCAAGTCGGAACCCCCGACCCTCAGCAATTTTGAAAAACATGTAACTGAGTTAAAGTTAGTGAGGTGTCGGAACTCCCGACGTATGTCGGAACTCCCGACGCTCAAGGCTTTTGAAAACTAGCCGTTGGCTTCTGGTCATCCATACCGGACATGTCCGGTATGAATACCGGACACGTCCGGTATGACCAAGACAGTGAAACCTCCAAGTCTGTCGAAGTGCGAGACGTCGGAACTCCTGACCCATGCCGGGACTCCCGATCGTCGGAACTCCTGATCTACGTCGGAACTCCCGACGAACCAACCCGAGAACAACAACTTTACAGCTGCTGGTCAAATACCGGACACGTCCGGTATGAATACCAGACATGTCCGGTATTGCCAGACCAGTAAGAAATCAGTTAGCTCTTTTGTCGCTCAAAATCTCAAAACTCACATGGGTTGGCTTGAGCACTTATGAAACATTATCTATCAACATGATGCATCCCTCTTAGTAGTACGGCATACCTATTAAACTCAAGATCAAAACAAAAATGAATTTATACCACTTGAGTTGATTTCTTTTTGAATTGATGCCGTCCCTTCCAATCTTCATCAAGTAAGGGTGCTTAACATGTTGATGTTGATCTTTTCACTTGAGCATAGCCATCTTGAGCATGTGACTTGATTCCATTCATCAAATTTGAATAATCCCAAATGTATCAAGTCACTTCCATCAAATACTTCATTATAGATTTGATTCTTCACATCAATATGACCATCTTTAGCTTGATTAGTACCTCAACTAAGTGCAAGTACTTTCTTCTTCACCCTAGCTAGGTTCTTCGGCCGCCAAGCCGTCGCTTGCCCTTCACCCTTGCTTAGTACCTCGAAGCCTTTCCTTGCTATCTTCACCATCTCAAGCCATCAAGTCACATCTTGTTGTTGAATCATCCATTCATATGTATTGTTATCTTTTTCATTTTAATTTAGCAAGCTTCAAATATGAGACCATTCCATATGCAATCCCTCATGTCTCATTAACTAATAATCACGAGCTTGCTTTCACATAGTACATGGAAATCCCACAATAAATAAGCCTTCACATGAATTCCATTTGCATTGTTGTCTTGTGCTTGAACTAGATTATTTATACAACAACACATTATTTTGGCTTTCACTAAGTACCTGTGAGATAACCTATTACCTGTCCACACTTAGCAAACGGGTTAGTCCTTTAATCACGTTGTCATACAATCATCCAAAACCCACTAAAGGGCTAGATGCACTTTCAATTCTTAACTCCATTCCAGTGATCTATATCTGGACTGGACTTCTACCAAAATATCCCAGATACATAAGCTACGTCAGGGTAAGTTCTTACTTATACATTCATTAAGCTTCCAACAGCTAACGCATATAAAACCATATTCATTTGATCGATCTCATATCGGTTCCTAGAACACTGAAAGTTCCCAAATCTATTACCCTTGACTATAGGAGCAGGCGTAGGTTTACTCGCATGCATACTTTATTTCTTTAGAATCTTTTCTAAGTATGCCTTTACGATAGTCCTAATACCCCTTTTCATCTATCGGTGAATTTCAATTCCTAGAACCAATGAGGCTTCACCAAGATCATTCACATTGAAATTTGAGGACAAAGACTTCTTCTTCTCCAATGGTAGATTAACATTACTACTAGTGAGTAGGATATCATCTATACACAGGATGTGGAAAAAGAATTTTCCATTCTTGAACTTCGCATAAACGCTATTGTCCTTCTCATTTTTTAAACCCAAACTTTCTTATCGTTTTATCAAATTTAAATACTACTGTCTAGAGACTTGTTTTAACCCATAAATGGATTTCTACAGGCGGCATCCCATACGTTCTTTTTCTTCCACAACAAAACCTTTGGGTTGTGCCATGTAAACGTTTTCATATAAATCCTCGTTGAGGAATGTCGTCTTTACATCCATCTAATGTAACTCTAAATCGTAATGTGCCAATAACACCATTATGATTCTAAAAGAATCCTTGCATGAGGCTAGAGAGAAAACTCTCACCGTAATCTGTTCATTCTCTTTGCATAAAGCCTTTTGCTACAAGTCATGCTTTATATCTTTCCACATTCTCTTTGGAGTCATATTTTATCTTGTAGACCCTTTCACAGCCTACTGTTTTGGCTCCATTAGGAATTTCTTCTAAGTCCCAAACATCATTGGTATTCATTGAATTCATTTCAGCTTCCATAGCTTCTTGCCATTCAAACGAGTAAACGCTTCTCATGGATTCTTCAAATGAGGTGGGATCACCATCCATTTGAATTTCTTCACTAACATAGACTTCATAGTCATTAGAAAATTGGTTTACTAATTCTTTGAGACGTTCTGGGGCCTCAGCTACTGGCACTTTCATGTGGAGCTGTTGTTGCTCTTCATTGCCAAGAGATAATTGATTCTACAGGCTCCTGTATCATAAGATCCTTGTTTACATTATTTATCTTCTTCGAAGAGCCAACAATAGGTGTTGTATAAGTCATACAACATCAACATGTATCAAGAAATTCGTTGTTTTGAATCACTGAAGTGGGCACGTAGTCCTGCTCCTCTTTAAGTCATAGGTCTCTACATACCGTGCTCCCCATCTTTTATAAAGATAGTGCATCTTCTAATTTCTTATTTGAGTTCAATCTATTAAAACCTTATATGGCGCTTTAAGCACCACTTTAATATGTTTGATGGTGACTACACTATCTTTCTCTCGAAACTTTTAAAAAATCCAAGAATTTAGCTATTTCTCTGCTTAGGGGTATCATTGTTATGACCGACGATCACATTCATCAAAATCTTTATCTCACTCAGTTTCTTACAAAATCTGTATCTCACTCTTAATGAGTACACATTCATCAACATCTTTATCTCACTTTTAATGAAGAGTAATTTCTTAATTGATCTTAATTCTTACTCTTAATTCATCTCACAATTCCCCCCTCGAAATATGGCATGAACTATACTGCCATAATTTTTGAACTATTTAGAAAACTGTGAACGAGGAGACACTTATGACTTACTTCATTCACGTGATTATGCCTTGCAAATAAAGTTATTTCTTGATCCGTATAGGAGTACACTTTCCTCGTTCCACTTCAAGAACTCGACGAAGTATTTTATTAACTGTACTTTTGCAAGTCACGCTTGCATCTTTTTCTTATTTTTTGGTTAGTATTGACCATGACGGTGCATTTCTATTGTGCCATGGTCAATACTAGGATAGCATAAGAGTTACCCAAACTTCTCTTACTATGCGGGATACAAAAATATATGAGTCATCACAAAACTTCTCCCACCATGCATGATTGACTAGCATAAGTACTATGCCAAACTTCTTCCCATGCGGGATAAATCTATATATAAATTACCGTAACGAAAAATTTAGTCATGATGACTAAAACATTCACTTATACTTTATTTTTCAACTAAATCTTCCCATTGGTTCCAATTTAATCGGAAAATTAGTAAATTAATAAAAAACAGTCCTGAGCTGGCTTAACTCAAGCCTTTTTTATTCACATAGCCCAGTATTGCAGCCCGCTGGCTTGCAGCCGAGTCATCTTGTCGGTTAAAAATTAACCATACAAGGTGCTTCTGCATCAATTCTACATCACCATTGGGCAGAAAATAGAATTAATGCATAAAACTCATAAATTCACTTGAAAAACACATAACTACTCTTCAAAATTAAATTTTTCCGTTGGTTCAAATTTAATTAGAAGATAATCAACATCATTGCAGCGAAAACATGAGAATAAAATACATTCTATTAGTTCAGGAACATTTCTTGGTCTTTATCTACTCTCTGAAAAATTGACCATGTTGGTGTAAAATTTATCAGAGATTTAAACTTCAACCTTAAACTCATTATAATATTGTTACCATCAACGTTGGTCAGAAAATAACAATACCATAATTTAACATAAACAAATCGGACTACTCCTCTAATTTTAATTTTTTCGTTGGTTCCAATTTAATTAGAGGATAAACATAATCATAATTTACTAAAAGTAACTGCTCTTCAAATTAAATTCTCCCGTTGGTTCGAATTTAATTAGAAGATAATCAGCATTAAACTTTGCAGCGGAAACATGAAAAAAAGGAAATTTATCCACTTTTTAGAAACATTTTTCTGTATTCATCTACTCTCTGAAAAAATTATCCCGTTGGTTTAAATTTTGACACAGATTTAAACCTTCAAATTTGACTAAAATTCATCTAAAATTGCTTCTAAAATTAATAAAACTAAATACAAGACTGTAACTTTGCATTTTGGCCCGAAGGCCCAGCTCGCGCAGAGGCCCACGGCTGCTCCCGCGCGGCCTAGTGGCTTATCTCGCCCTCGCGCCCGCGCTCGGCCTAGCGCGCTGCCGCGCTCCCCCGCGCCTAGGCCGCAACCTGGGCCTAGGTCGGGAAAGTGCCTTCCCCGCCTGGGCTGGTTGCCGGTCCAGCGAACGCCGACCGTCGGATCGAATCCAATGGCTGTCCGCGTGGATCGGCGGATCAAAAACCGCCCGACCGATCTCCTCCCCAAACCCTAGCTCATTCTTCACCCTCTCCTCTCTCTTCGTCGTAGAGGCCACAGCGGCGTCAGTCATGGTGGCCGTCGGCGCCGGTGAGGAAAAGCGCCGCCGGAGCAGATCCCGCTAACCTTCCTCTACTTCTTTCTTGGTCCCCTTCCTTTCTGTTGTAGCCCTACACAGATTGAGGAGAGCATCAGCGACGGCCGGAGGAAAGATAGCAGCGCCGCCGTAGGACCCATCGCTGACCCACACGTTCACCCGAGAGTGAGTGTGCCGCCGTCGAGCGGCCTTGTGTCGGTACCCTAAGCCCGAGCCACTACGGCGGCACTCTTTGCCGACGGCGTGTGGCTCGGCTCGTTCTCCCGCGCAGCGGTGGGACTTTCTTCCCGCGCGATGGCTGTGCGACGGCGGTGGAGGAGCCCTGGCGAGTCCCTCTCCTAATCCGTCCATGTTCTTTAGGGTTAGGGTTTGGAGAAAAATCGCAATCTTTCACCTCCTGATTTCTTTTCATTTTTCTACCCCAAAACCTGATCTACTCACTAGAACCTGGCTTTGATACCAATGATAGATTTCCAGGACCATCTAGGCGTAGATCTAGTGGATAAAACATAACTTAGATAAGAACTTGGTGATGTTCCTCGCCGCATGCAGTTGACCTTTTAGCCTTCTACGCGTCCCAAATTAGTTGTCATTTGCACTTTTCAATGCACCTTTGTCTTTTCCAATATTTCTTTATTTCTATTTCTCCTTCCTCATTTTCTGTGTACTATATAACTTTTTTCACTCCTCTTGATTCCTATGTCCAGAGCTAAAACATCATCTATTATGAGACGAGACTAAGGGAGTATCATAACATAAGGCAGTTTTAGTGGGGGTTGTTTCATCCCAATGGTTACATTCCCTTCTTTAATTTTGCTTTTTTGTTTTTGTTCATCTCCTTGCTCCTCTGTTTTCAGTTTAATGGAGTATATATATAGCCAGTAGGGACCCAGTCGCCTCCTGTTTCATCAAAGAAAAATGTGGAAAGGGAGAGTGCTTCAGTGATCATCCATTCATCATCCTAAGTTCCTAACCATTTAGAGCTTGCGATGCAAAGGGTTGCATGCCTTTTTTAGCATAACGATCCTCAAGCTAAAAGCCGCTGGCACTACTGGATTCAGATTCTTCGCCGAGTGCCTGAGGCACTCGGCAAAGGCCAGATTGCACTCAGCAAAACCTTTACCGAGTGCGACACTCGGCAAAGAACACACGGCAAAAAATTGATCGGCAAAACCCTCTTTGTCGAGTGTCTTTTATCGGGCACTCGGCAAAGGCTTTGCCGAGTGCCCCGGAGACACTCGGCAAAGAAAAGCGACCGTCACGGTGCCGGCCCCGTTGATGGTCACTTTGCCGAGTGCCAACCCTGCAGAGACTTGGCAAAGATTTTTTATTTTTTTTAAAAAAAAATTTCTTTGTCGAGTGCCCACTAGCCGGCGCTCGGCAAAGTTTGAATTTTTTTTTAAAAAAAAATTCTTTGCCGAGTGCCCTCTTACCGGCACTCGGCAAAGTTTGAATTTTTTTTAAAAAAATTGTTTGCCAAGTGCCCTCTGGCTGGCACTCGGCAAAGTTTGATTTTTTTAAAAAAAATTCTTTGCCCAGTGCCCTCTGGCCGGCACTCGGCAAAGTTTGAATTTTTTTTTTTAAAAAATTCTTTGCCGAGTGCCCTCTTGCCGGCACTCGGCAAAGTTTGAATTTTTTTTTTAAAAAAAAATCTTTGCCGAGTGCCCTATGGCCGGCACTCGGCAAAAAAGTTTCTTTGCCGAGTGCCATGGTCATAACACTCGACAAAGCTGGAAAAATGGTTTTCCGAGCGCCCATTTTTCCAGGTTTGCCGAGTGCTGTGACCATGGCACTCGGCAACGGGGTCCTTTGCCGAGTGCAACACTCGGCAAAGTGACCCAAAACGATAATTTTTTAATTTTTATTACATTCCATCATGACAAATAAATTCATACAAACATATATCACATATATATCTCATCCATCATATATATATCTCATTCATCACATATATATCTCATCCATCACAATATCTCATCCATCCACACTGTAAATTGTATTTTTGATATATTAGTGCTCACGGAAAAAGAATACATGCGATAAACATATAAGATACATATGCAAGAGACCAGGTCCACTTAATTCGAAAGGGTAATAAATGGTAGCAAAATGTACCAATAACAACATGATCACTACATGAGTCCAATGGCTGATTAGATACACACACGACTTGAAGCTCAAACGAAATAAAATGTTTTGAAAAACCAGTTACAACCAGTAGACTGAACTAGCTACATTATATATTGCCAATTCTGCACTTGAAATGATCCTAGAATAAAATCGCACATACAAAAGAAACCATTGTTTACCACGGATTGAACAGAAAACTCTATTTTACATGAGAATACAACAAGGTAAGCGATAGGGCTATTCGAAGCAGCATATACAAAAATTTTGACAGGTTGTTGAGGTGACAAGAACATATGGTTGAACCTAATAAATGAGCAAAACCCAGGTATGAACTTGAAGTAAAGCTATACTAAGCTAAACTACTAGAAACAAAGTTCTCAGTGATCTGATGAAATTTAGCACCACAAGTTAGTGTGATGATTTCGTCACAATATTAGCACCTAAAAGAATACTAAAGGGGAAAACCAAATAACAAAAGGATGCACTACAGCCTACAGGCAAATAAATGTAACCCCCTTTTTAAGCAATCAACGAATAACAATCCCTGTCCTGACACCTAAAACAGTATGTCACGGGGGTGATCAGGAAACACCAAAAGCTCCTAGCAGCATACAGAAAATGAAAGACCTACGCACTGTTTACATGTTGCTTGGGCATTTTGTTAGAATTTTAGAACCAAGAGAATCACAGAAGTTCAACTCAGCCAGTGGATATTATCCTTGTTTTAATTTAACTGGACTTGCATTAAATATTCCCAACAATCATGCTACACGTAAATTTGGGGTCATTTAAAGACTCCTTTTCTGGTAGATCTATCCAAAGACAAAACACAGCCCAACCTTCCATGTTCCCAGTGGTTTGCTCGATGACTCAACTTTTCTTTATATATAATATATATCGAATAAGGCATCCCATAATCAAATTATTCACAATTAACACCATCAATTAAACTTTCTTTTTTGGAGAAATCTACAGCAGAAGCCACGAACTGTAATGATACAGGTTTGAAGATGCACTCCTAAGACTTCTGCGGATCTTCTATGATTATTAGTTAGGATCTCTAATCATTTGAGGGCAGTCCACCCAATTTTTAGCGCTAGATCTCAAACCTACTTTTTGGTAAAAACTCTCCGTAAGGTAGCACAAGTTTCTACTTGCAGAAAGTGATGGGTGCTATGACTCCACAACCGTTTCGGGGAATCAACGACTAGACAGTAGCTACGCCCCCTCATTGTCACCATCTCAGTAACCCCAATTCGATCTTACTTCCTCCAGCACCCAGATCGGAGCTAACAAGAGCAAGAGAATCGAGGAGTACGAGTACCTGCAGGAGTGGGCAACGAGGCGGAGTCCATCCGTGGAGAAGCCGGTGCACTTGTCGAGCTTGAGCTCCTGCAGCATGTGGCCCCTGGCACGGACGAGCTCGGCGAGGTCGTTGTCCGTGACGACCATGCGGCGGAGGTGGAGCGCCTTGAGGCACTCGAGCGGCGCGGCAAGCTCGGTGACCCAGGGGCGGGCGTAGGCGCCCCAGTCGTCGGGTATGAGGCCGTACATGGCCGCGCGGGGCTTCCCCTTCACGAACAGCGACTCGAGCCGCGGGAACTGCGTGAGCAGCCGCGCCGGGGACACGGCGTAGCAGAAGGGCACCGTGACGTGCTTCCGCGAGAGCGCGGGCGGGGGCGGCGGCGCTGGCGGGCGTGCGGGCGGCCGGCACGCGGGCAGCGCGGGCGGTGGCGGCGCGGGCGAGCGGGCGGTGGCGCGTGTGCGGGGTGCGAGCGTGTGTGCGGGGTGCGTGGCAGGCTCAGGGTTAAACCCCCTTTGCGAGTGCTCCGGATCGTGCACTCGGCAAAGTTTTTTTTTAATTCTTTATCGAGTGTCCTAGATTTATCACTCGACAAAGATTTTTTTTAGAAAATATTTTGCCGAGGGCTCCTGAGACGGCGCTCGATAAAGATTTTTTTTCTTTTTTGAAATGTCTTTGGCGAGTGCCCCTGTGAAGGCACTCGGCAAAGAGGATTTTTTTTAAAAAAAATTGAAAACCCTCTTTGCCGAGTGCTTTATTCTTGGCACTCGGCGAATACCCCCTTTAGCGAGTGCCATGCCCCGGTACTCGGCAAAGTTTTTTTTTAACCTCTAAATTTTTTGTGCAGCCCTTTTAAGGTACCAGGAACTCCTAGTTAGAATTTGGGGATTTTTTTTTGGCTTTTTGATATATTTAGTTACTTTATTTGGTTTACTTGATTTTTTTCGAAAAATATAAATTTGAACTGCACGTGGTACGAATAATGAAATTTAATGATTCAAAAAATGATAGTCATGTTACTGAGTGTAGTGTGAGGCCATATCCAGGAACGGACCCAAAATTTCGAACATCTTGTTAACGAAACATGACCGTGGACTTGCGTGCGAAGTGTTTTTAAATTCTATAAAAAGCAAACGAAGTCCAAAAATCATGAAACTTGTTGAGATGTCGTGATATCGTATGTGGAGGCTATGATAAAAATTTGAGAAGGTTTGGTGCACGTTGTCGCGTACGATGTTTACAAACTAGAACATCTCCACATGTGATATCTAATATCACATGTAGAGATGTCCTGGTTTGTAAGCATCTTACGTGACAATGTGCACGGAATCTTCTAAAATTTTTATCATAGCCTTCATGTGTGGAGGGTGAGGGTTGTGTCGACCAAGTCAGAGTATACGACGAGCCTGGGGCAAGTCTTGCCATGGGGTGCTACCTGGGCACCCCTGGAATGGATACCTATGGTGGGTAAATGGTATATGAGGTGGTCCTGGGTGTGAACCTGTGATGGGAGGAGCCCAGGATGGAGGTGCTGTGGTGGCACGGTAAATGGAAACCCTGATGAAGACATTCTGGCTTGGTCATCCCTAAGGACTTACTAGTACTCAGATTCACTGGGAAGCCTTACGTACCACTCGCCCTATATGGTGCGGGACGACCGGACTACTTGGTAGGATATTGCCACTACTGCTAGGTTGATAGCGGATAGTGTAAGGAGGTACGGGGCGCGGAGGATTTCCCCCACACCCTTCTGAGACTTCATGGAGACCTTGTGGACCTGGCTCATGACTCACAGTTTCAGCCACCCTAGACTGGACTTGGGGTGTACCAGGGCTGAATGGTAGAGTGGCATTATCTTAGGCTAGCAAGCGGCCGGTATCAGCCCAGTTGACGACGATCAGTGAGGAAGGCAGATCTTGTGGTTATGTAAAACCTCTGCAGAGTGTATGGTTGATCGATCGATACATGTACCGACTTGTCGGCTATGGACCTTTCCTGGATTTCGCTTAAACTAGATAGTGAGATGAGTCCTCCTCTTCTTCCCCCGTGAGAGAGTATCGGTCGTAGCCAGGGGCTACAGCCCTTGAGACAGTGCCAAGAGGGAGTTGGCCTGTCAACTGAGCGATGGTATGGTAATAGTATGGAGATGGTGGTATATCGATCCCAGGATCGAAACCTGGCTCTAGAATGGAAATGGGGTGAAATGTGTGTGGGAATGGTGTTAAAACATGACTATACTTTTATATATACTTGATATGCTAAATGCATAGGAAACCCTAGCCTTATAGGTTCCTTTTGACTACATCCAACTTGCATCCAAATTCCACAAAGCAATGCTCATAGGGTTGGGAGTGGCCAGTATAAATCGTACTGATAAATTTTGGCACACAGGTTCTGCTGAGGAGTATAGCTCCTAGGAGTTTGACGGATAAGGGGTTCATGCCTACGCTCGGGTTTGGCAATCTTATCTTCAAGCTATTCTAAATGAATGCTACTTTTGATTCCACCAATGCGGCGACGTAATAATTTATGTAATTCCGCACTATTTGTACTCTGATATTATTGTTGTATGGATGTGATAATCGACTGGAATTTGGGTAAAATGATCTACAACGGTCTTATTACACTTCGACGCTGTGGATTTCCCTTCGTGGAAATTGGGGTCATTTCAGTTGGTGTGCTCAGGGACGGAGCTAGCGGTGGGGGAGCCGGGCATGCTGCCAAAGCCACTGAAGCTCGAGGAGGCGCCGCCGAAGAGGGGCATGCTGCCGATGCTGCCGCTGCTGGGGAAGAACAACCCAGGCATGCTGCTGCCGCCGGGGAGGCCGCCACGCCAGGGACATGCCACCACCAAGGCGGTCGAATGGTGGGAAGGTCTGCAGCTACACCACCGCGTCGTTGTCCGCCTTCTTTGATTCTCCACCGCCACCGCCGTCGTCGTCGTCTTGATATTCCTCGCCTCAGCGGTAGTCGCCATGGCTAGGGCCAGGGCCAACAGAGCTACCACCGCCACCGCCACCATCATCTTGGAAGAAGACCAACCTTGCCATCGCACGCTAGCTAGCTCTTGGCTCACTTCTTGCTTGCCTGCTTCCTCTTGCTCTCTCTTGCTAGGTGAGTGTGGCCTTGCTTGCTCTCTCTTGCTGCTACTGCTGCAGTGTGTGGTCCTAAGGAGAGAGGGGTGGCGAGGCAGGTGCTTTATAGCAGGGGAGGGGGAGGCGAGCGGGGGCCATTGAAGGCGGCGTAGCGCAGCGAGCTCATCGGCCAGGTCGCATGCAGGGAACCAGGGACGGATGGATGGACGGAGCAAGGGCAGCAGCAGCTAGCACCATGCCCTAATGCATAGGGGTACGCATATGAATGGAGCTAGGGCACCAGCCATGGAGAGAAGACTGTTGGAACCGGTGGTAACCACATATGTGATCAAGGTGGAGATTATTGGGGTTTAGTCCCACATTGTGTAGTAATGGTAGAGGAGTACAACATATAAGACAGGAGAAACCCCCACCTATCAAGCTAGTCTTTTGGGTTAAGTAAGGCCCATGAGCCTTATATGTTGTCAGCTCCAGTGGATCTGGGACCTGTGAGAGCGTAGGCTTATAGTAATGAGCCGGGCCGGCTACAAGTTAGCTCCAAGACCGTGAACTCGATGGTCACGTTCCAACGAAGATGAAGGAAAGGTAGGATTTCTTTGCAGTGTGCATGCCTATGAAATTGAAATGCAGTGAAAAGCTTGCATTGCATTGACATTTCTGGCAATTCTACTAGCTACGGCTGCATGCAGTTGCAATGCATGCGTGACACATGCATGCAACATGGTGGGTGGTGACGGACGGGGGCTGGGCCGGTAGTGCTAGTAATGTGCGGGCGTGGCCGTATCGTTCTACCACTCTGGATGAACGGAAGATGATTGGAGAGCGCTGCATTTCTGTTAGCCTAGAATGGTACATTACACGTCCTTCGGAGATGGATCGGAACCTCCTAGAGGATGCGCCTAGAACTATGGTCATCCCAACACGTGAGTGTGGTAATGCTATTCGCCATGACAGTTAAGCGTGGGGTGTTTGACAAGGCTTCTCTTGAGAGGCTCTGGCTTCTCTATTTTTCACTCAAAAATGGCTCTTTAGGCAAAACATTTGGTAGGGCTTCTCTGAAGGAGCCGGAGTCGAAACCGTAAAGGAGCCGTGCCAAACAGGCTTAAGTACGGCGCTTATCGGGTTCAGGTCGATCAGTCCGATCGAGTCGTTTTTATGCTGGAGTGCTAGATACTGTCACCGACGCCAAGGCTCCAGGTGCTGCTTCTGAACCTGAAACCTATGACAAAACTGAAAGACTCAATGGGTACTCTAATGATCAAGAGAAGGAAGAGGCACTAGAAGAGCTGAGAGCGAGTAAAAGAAGCAGGAAGCCCAACCTCCGTGTTGCTGGGCCTGATTGCGGAAGCCCATGTAATTTGCATTTACATTCTCTTGCGCAAGCCCATGTAACGGGTGAGGGAGGCTGCTATGCCAGCTCCTATGTATCATTCCCCAAACAAGAGGAGAACTCAAACTTGAACTCATAAACAGAACCGAGCCGGTTGGCGTCGGTAACGAGCTAGACGATCGCCGAAGTCTCGAGGTTCAAGCTATCCCCGAACTAGTTAGCTCCACCACTATCTAGTCCCGTAACAAATGGTATCAGAGCGTTGATCCTGGCGCCTCAATCCCACCACCACCCGCACCTCACCCGACAATCGTCTAAGATGTCGCCTGAGGAACAATTCGGGTAGATTCTGGCCCTATTGAGTGAGAATTCAAAGGCCATCCCTGAGTTGAAGCACTCGATGTCCAAGATCTGGTCGGCGAAGGAGGATATCGAAGCTTGGAAGCCTGAGGTCGGCCTCCGCATCACTGATCTAGAGAAGGCGGTGAACCACCTCAGCGACTGCGTGGAGAAGCTCTTCTCTGACCAGACCAAGTCACTAGCGTCGACGGGGGAGGTCATCAACCCCTCCACGCACCCCGATCATTCCTCATCCAAGGGCAGGGCGAGTTTGGTGTCAGGTTTCACCCATCTGGAACCATCCCTATCCGGGGTGACATCAGGGCCAATTGGCCACCATGAAGAAACCCACCACCAGAGTGCTGGATTTGGGGTGGTTTACACCACCCTAGATCCGCCTCCAGTCATAGGTGCGATGAATCACACTAAACTTCCTTCTGTTATGGTGAATTGTGATGGTTCTGTACCTAGTGACTAGCATGCGCGTGCTCTGCTCAGTGCTGCTATGCCTAATTTACCTTTTCCAAAATTTGATGGAACAAACCCTAAACTCTGGATTAAGCATTGTGAGACCTTCTTTGAAGTGTATTTGGTTGATCCTCGTTTATGGATTCGCTATGCCACCATGCACCTCACTAGTTCTGCAGCTTTGTGGTACCAAACAGTTTAGTCTACCTTGAAAAGCATGTCCTAGGATGATTTTGTTGCCACTATGAGTGCTAAGTTAGTGCTAAGTTTGATAAGTGAAAGCATCTAGGCCCCTAGTTGGGTTTTGGTGATTAATGACAATATGTGATTACTGTGACTAACGTGTGTTTTGTAGAAACAATTAAGTTAGGTCACGGTAATGAAGATCGATTGGGCAATCAAGGTTGTCATGCCCCTACGATGGAAATCGTTTTGGTTTTCAAAGGATGGACGACAAGGTTAAGGATGGACTAGTTCTAAGTGTCGATTGGAGTTGGAGAGACACTTAGAGTAGTTTAGGACTTTGTTTTTCCTTTGGCCATACTATTAAGGGGGGTATGAACGGGTAACTTGACCTAGGTGAGTCTAGTGAGTTAAGTGTGGTGCACACTTGTTAAAACTAGCACTAGGTAGCCCCACAACAGCCCTTTGATCCAATGGAGCAAACTTCATTCACAAATGTTCGAGAGTTAGAAGTGAATGGAGGGTCAAATACTGACCGGACACTGGCGCAGAGTCCGGTTAGTTCATTTGACCAAGGTGAAAGCATCTAGAAGTGACCGGATGCTGCGAGGTCAAGTCACCGGACACTGAGGGCCAGCGTCCGGTCGACTCCAGTAAGGTCCCAGAGAGGGAGAATCTTGATCGGACGTGTCCGATCAATGCTGACCGGACGCTGATCAGGTTCTGGTTACTGACCGGACGCTACTCAGCAAGTGACCGAACTCTAGAGGTCCAGTGTCCGGTCGACATTAGTAAGGTTCCAGTGAGGGGAAAACGTGACCGGACACGTCCGGTCAGTGCTGATCGGACGCTGCCAGCGTCCGGTCAACACTTAACCACTAGAGTTTGGGGTGTACTGATCGGTGCGTTCGGTCAACATGACCGGAGCGTCCGGTCACCCCGTAGAGGCACATAACGGTTCATTTTTCAGCCAGCGTTATAAATACAACCTCCGCTCATGTGTGGGGGTACTTTTGCTCATTCCAACAGCTGAGAAACACGTTTGTGAGTGCCAAGAAGAGCAAGGTCGTAGTGAGGTGATTGAGATTTGAGAATCCCAAAGAGAGACCTCATTAGTGAAGATCAAGAGTAGCAAAGTGTGCATCCACCTTCTCATTAGGCTTGTCGTGGTCAAGTGAGAGTTCGTGCTTGTTACTCTTGGTGATTGCCATCACCTAGATGGCTTGGTGGTGATTGGGAGCTTGGTGATCATCTGGAGAGCTTGTGGATGACCCAACTCAAGTTGTGAGCGATTGTGGGTGATTCACCACGACAGAGTGTCGAAGAATCAACCCGTAGAGAGCACTTGATCCTTGCGCGGCTCAAGGGGGAGCCACACCCTTGCGCGGGTGCTCCAACCAGGACTAGTGGGGAGTGCCGACTCTCCAATACCTTGGCAAAACATCACCGCGTTTCTTCCTCTCTATTTACTTTGAGCATTTCAATTCGTGTCTTTACATTCATAGAATTGCCATGCTAGAGTAGGATTGGAACTTAGGTTGCAAGTCTTTTGTGTGGTAGAATAATTAGAAACACTTTCTAGGCACAAGGGGTTAATTGGGCTAACCATAGGATTTAATTATCGCAAAGAAATTTAGAATTAGCCCAATTCACCCCCTCTTGGGCATCTTGATCCTTTCAATTGGTATTAGAGCCTCGTGCTCATGTATTTAGGCTTAATCGCCTAGAGCAAGATGTCTCACGGGGATGGACCTCCTCCTATCTTTGAGGGAGATGACTTTCCTTATTGAAAAATTCACATGGAGGCGTATCTAGAAGCTCTAGATGTTGGTATACTTAGAGCCGCCTCACAAGGCTTCCCAAAACCTAGGGATGCTACTTACCTACAAGGCGATGAGGTGAATTACGAGAAGTGGAATGCAAAGGCTCGAAACACCATCTTTAGAGGCCTTTGCAAAGATGTGTTCAATCGGGTGAGGAACCACAAAGACGCCCATGCACTATGGTCGGACGTTTGTGCGCTCCATGAGGGAACTAAGAGTGAGCGTGAGGAACGCTATCATCTTGTCATGAAAAAGCTCAACTCTTTTGAAATGCTTCCTAAAGAATGTGCTAATGAGATGTATTCACATTTGAATGTTCTTATAGAGGAAGTCAATAGGCTTAGACTCACTTAAATGCAACCATCCGATGTTGTAAGAAAAATCTTGAGTGTCCTCCCCATTGACAAATATGGGCATATTGTGACCGTGCTACATCAAGGTGATCTTTCCACTGCTACACCGACACAAATCTTGGGAAAGATCAATGCTCATGAGATGTACATGCACATCACACCACAAGATGGCTCATCCTCTACCAATAAGAAAGATAAGGACCCTTAGCATTCAAAGTTAGTCAAGAGAAGGGCAAAGCAAGACTTGAGTATGAGAGCTCAAGTGATGATGAAGTTGATGATGAAAGTCTTGCTCTCATGGTGAAGAAGACCGCCAAGATGCTAAAGAAGTTCAACAAGAGTGGCATCAAGTTTGATGGCAAGAAGAAGAAGTTCTTCACTAGCTCTAGAAGAAAGCCAATCTCTAAGATGGATTGCTTCAATTATGGAGAACTTGGTCATCTAGCACACCAATGCACTAAGCCCAAGAAAGATAAGTTCAAGAACAAATACAAGGGCAAGAAAGATGACTCAAGCAATGAAGAAGAAGAAGAGAAGAAGAAGAACAAGCCATACAAGAAGAGAGATGGCAAGAAGAGGGACTTCCACAAGAAGAAGAAGAGTGGAAAGACATACATTGTTGGTGATTGGCTCACGGACATTGATTCATCTAGTGCCTCATCCGATGATGATAGTGACAACGAGAAGGTGGCCGCAGTTATTATCAACTCTTCATCATCTTCATCGCCACCACCGCCATCATCCTCTACACACCTATGCCTTATGGCCAAGGGTGATCGCAAGGTATCAAACAATGATGATAGTAGTGATGATGAGCATGCTAGTAATGATGATAGCGATAGTGATGATGATGAATATGAGTCACCTACTTATGATGATCTTGCTAGATTGCTTAAACAATACACTAAGATCATTATAAAGACTAGAGCTAAGAATGAAAAGCTAGAGGCTAAAAATGATGCACTTTTAGCAAAATGTGATATAGCCAAAAAGGCTAGTGTTCAGCTTAGAGAAGCTAATGATGCTATATCATCCAAACTCAAGGAGCTCAAATCTTCTAAGAAAGAGCTTAAAGATAAACATGATAAACTTGAGAGGACACATAATGAGCTCATCACTAGCCACAACAAGCTAAGAGAAGAATACACCACTCTTAAGGTTAATCATGATACTCTTGTTATTGCTCAAGAATTCTTATCCAATGAGCCACATGATGCTACTAACGATGTTGTTAAGATTGATATAGCTACATCATGTGATGACTTGATTATTGAGAGCATTGAGCAAAGTTCTAGTAGCAAGGGCAAGCAAGTGGTTGAGGCCGATGATTATGATGAGTTTGTCAAGCTCAAGAGTGACAATGAAAAGCTCAAGAAAGATCTTGAAGAACTCAAAACCACCAAGTCCATTGTGCTAGAAACTATTGTTCATGATGATGGTTTGATCTTTGAGAATGAGAAGCTCAAAGATGAGAACAAGAAGCTCAAGGAAGAGAAAAACAATAATGCTCCCAAGGAAGAAAATAAGAAGCTCAAGTTGGAGAAAGAGCATCTTAAGATTGGATTGAGCAAGTTCACTAGAGGCAAGCATCTTCAAAGTGAGCTACTAATGAACACCGTCATGAAGATGGATAGAAGTGGCATTGGGTACATGGCAAACAAAGAGAAGAAGGTCAAGCTCAACATCAACAAAAGCCAAAGCCAAAGAAGTGTTTTGAGTGTGGACAAGAAGGCCACTTTGCTCATGAGTGCCAAACTCCACCACCACAACCCTTGCCCAAGCATGCTAGACCTTTTGCCTTCAATGCTCACTACATGCTTAAAAAGGATTCTAGTGGAAAGATGAAAGTGATATTCTTAGGTCCTCCCAACAAGAATAGGCCTAAGAAAAATTGGGTTGCAAAGTCACTTATTGAGAAGGTGAAGGGCCCTCAACAAGTTTGGGTTCCTAAAGCTTGATCTCTTGTGTGTAGGTGAACTACAAGACCGGTGGAAGTCATTGGGTTATTGATAGTGGTTGCACACAACATATGACCGGTGATCCTCGTATGTTCACCTCACTAGATGAAGAAGTAGATGGATAAGAAAGAATCACATTTGGAGATAACTCAAAGGACAAGGTCAAAGGATTGGGCAAAGTGGCAATATCAAATGATCATTCCATCTCCAATGTGTTATATGTTGCTTCATTGAGTTTCAACTTGCTATCCGTTGGACAATTGTGTGATCTTGGCTTCCAATGCTTGTTTACCGAGAAGGAGGTTGTTGTATCCAAGAAGGATGATGATCATGTGATATTCAAAGGATTTAGATACAACAACCTATATCTAGTGGACTTCACCTTCGAAGATGCAAACTTGAAGACATGCCTATTCACCAAAACAACACTTGGGTGACTATGGCATAGAAGACTTGCTCATATTGGGATGAGCTCACTCAAGAAGCTAATGAAGAATGATTTGGTGAGAGGGTTGAAGGATGTGAAGTTTGAGAAGGACAAGCTTTGTAGTGCATGTCAAGCCAGCAAGCAAGTTGCAAATACCCATCCAACAAAAGCTTTCATGTCAACCACAAGAGTGCTAGAACTCCTTCATATGGATTTATTTGGACCAACAACATACAAGAGTTTGGGAGGAAATCTCTATTGTCTTGTGATCGTTGATGATTATTCAAGGTATACATGGGTATTCTTCCTTCATGACAAATCTGAAGTTGCATCTTGCTTCAAAAAGTTTGCCAAGAGAGCACAAAATAAATTTGAAGTGAAGCTCAAAAAGATAAGAAGTGACAATGGGAAAGAATTTGACAACACAAACATAGAAGCTTATTGTGATGAAGTTGGAATCAAACATGAAGTCTCCATAACATATACTCCTCAACAAAATGGTGTAGTTGAGAGGAAGAACCGAACATTGATCACTCTTGCAAGAACAATGCTTGATGAATACAACACCCCCAAAGCTTTATGGGTGGAAGCAATCAACACCGCATGCTATGCATCCAACCGCCTATTCCTTCAAAAGTTCCTTGACAAGACACCTTATGAGTTGCTCAATGGGAAGAAGCCGGACGTCTCTTTCTTTAGGGTGTTTGGTTACAAATGCTACATCTACAAGAAGCGGCAACACCTAGGAAAGTTTCAAAGACGTTGTGATATTGGTTTTCTTGTTGGTTACTCATCAAAGTCCAAAGCATATAGAGTATTTAATCATGCCACCGGCTTGGTTGAAGAAACATATGATGTGAAATTTGATGAATCTAACGGCTCCCAAGGAGCACATGAGAATCTTGATGATGTAGGTGATGAACCATTGAGGGAGGCTATGAAGAACATTCCGGTTGGAGACATCAAGCCTAAAGATGATGTACAAGTGATTGATCCACCTTCTTCATCAAGTATGCCACAAGATGGTGAAAAAGATGGAAGAGTAGAAAATGAAGACACTCATGTCTCCCATGAACAAATGGTGGTACAAGCACAAGATGTTGATGCTCCACAACCTCCCCCTCAAGTGGTCAATAGAAGAAATACACCTCTACTTCAAGACCATCCACAAGATCTCATCATAGGGAGTCCATCAAAGGGTGTAATGACTCGATCTCAAAAACTTGCTTCATTTATTGCTCATCACTCTTTTGTCTCTTGCTTTGAGCCTACTAAGGTAGAAGAAGCTCTTCAATATCCGGATTGGATAGATGTCATGCATGAAGAGTTAAACAACTTCACCCACAATGAAGTTTGGACTCTTGAAGAGCGGCCAAAAGGTGCAAGAGTCATTGGAACAAAGTGGGTGCTCCGAAACAAGCAAGATGATTAAGGTGTTGTTGTGAGGAACAAGGCAAGACTAGTTGCAAAGGGGTTCTCTCAAGTTGAAGGTTTGGATTTTGGAGAGACCTTTGCCCTGGTTGCAAGATTAGAAGCCATCCGTATCCTCCTTGCATATGCATCACATCATGAAATAAAACTTTATCAAATGGATGTGAAAAGTGTATTTTTAAATGGCTTTATTAATGAACTAGTCTATGTTGATCAACCTCCCAGGTTTGAAGATCCTAGATATCCTAATCATGTTTATAGGTTGTCCAAGGCACTATATGGGCTTAAGCAAGCCCCAAGAGCTTGGTATGAGCGCCTTTGGGACTTCCTCATTGAGAAGGGCTTCACCATTGGGAAGGTCGACACCACACTATTCACCAAGAAGCTTGATGGACATATCGTCATTTGTCAAGTGTATGTTGATGATATCATCTTTGGATCATCAAATGAAGATTCATGTAAAGAGTTTGGTGAATTGATGTCGAAAGAGTTCGAGATGTCAATGATTGGAGAGCTTACATTCTTTCTTGGTTTTCAAGTCAAGCAAATGAGAGAAGGGATTTTCATCTCTCAAGAGATTCAAGATAGATGAATGTAAGCCAATCAAGACACCAATGCCAACTAATGGACATCTTGATCTAGATGAGGGAGGTAACCCGGTTGATCAAACTCTCTACCGCTCTATGATTGGTAGCTTGTTATATTTGACCGCATCTATGTGTGCTAGGTTTCAAGCTAATCCTAAGGAAACTCATTTAATTGCCGTAAAAAGAATCCTTAGGTATCTTAAGCACACACCAAGCATTGGCCTTTGGTATCCCAAAGGAGCTATATTTGAATTAGTTGGCTATTCCGATTCGGACTATGCCGATTGCAAAGTTGATAGAAAGAGCACATCCGGAGGGTGCCATTTGCTTGGTAGATCACTTGTGTCTTGGTCCTCCAAGAAGCAAAATAGTGTGGCTTTGTCCACCGCCGAAGCGGAATACATTGCCGCGGGTGCTTGTTGTGCATAAATACTTTACATGAAACAAACTTTGCTAGACTATGGTGTAGTTCTAGATAAAGTACCTCTTTTATACGACAATGAAAGTGCGGTAAACTTGCAAATAATCCGGTTCAACACTCTCGCACCAAGCACATTGATATTCGCCATCACTTTCTTAGAGATCATGTTGCTAAAAATGATATATCACTAGAAGGTGTAAGGACCAAGGATCAATTGGTGGATATCTTCACTAAACCGCTAGATGAGGCAACATTTTGTAGATTGTGGAATGAGCTCAATGTGCTTGATTTTAGTAACTTCACTAAAAATTAAGCTTGTGTTGTCCCTTGCATTGGATTGTAATATACAACATGTTTTATGTTTTGTAATGCATATAGGGCTTGTCTAACATGGTTAAGATAACCGCCGAAAAGCGTGTGAAGAAGCTTAACCTTGGATCAAACTTGACAAGCAACTAGATTTACTTTCAAGTATTGCATTGCATATGCATGATTGTTGTTTGTTGTTTGTCTTCAAATTGCTCTCTTATTTGCCTATTTTCTTAAAAAAAATTATAGCCTAAGGCAAAATATTTTGAAAAACTTGAGGGTTTGGGAGAGGTCACTCACATCAGTCCCAATTGGTGTTTATTTGGATCTTATTGTAGTTGGGACTTGATTGGGAATAGGCAGCACGAACAACTTTGAAGATTTGATGGAAAAGGAGTGACCGAACGCTGCACCGGACTCTGATGTCCAGCGTCCGGTCAGTTCACAGGAGGTGAATAGCTGCCGAGCAGGAGTGATCGGATGCGGAAATAGTGTTTTCCCAGCGTCCGGTCAGAAGGAGCTCCAGCGTCCGGTCGATCATGAAGACGTCAAGGCTAGGTGATCGGACTCTGGCTGTGTCCAGTTGTTGTCCACCAGACATGTCCGGTCACAATTCCAGAGGAATTGGACCTCTCTGGAATTGACCGGATGCTGGGTGGTAGCATCCGGTCGCTGCCACCAGAGCGTCCGGTCAGTAGAAATCGTGCGGCATCAGGTTTCTTTCTCTATTTCCTTTTCTGATCCACTGGGGGCCACCTTATAAGCAAATCACCGTGTGTGTTTACCTAATCCACCATCTTCCCCGAGCCGCCGCGCCAGCCGTGCCCTAGCCACCGCCGCCAAGCTCTCCTCTGCCACCACAGTCTCGCGCCATGCCCCACGCGCCCGAGTGCCACGCCACCGCACCGCGCACCGCCGCCGCTCCTGCCCGCACGCCGCTCGTAGCTCTCTACATTGCCGCGTCGCTCCTTGCGCCATCACCCGCTGTGCCTCCCTGAGCTGTCGTGACTCAACGCCGCTGAGGCCGCCCTAGCGCCTCCATATGCCCATGCTCCACCGCGCCTACGACCTACTCTAGCGCTGCCGCCGTGCCCTTCCTACGCCTGCCACCGGAGCCACCACAGCTACAACCACACGCCGACGAGCTTCCACCGCAGCAGAGCCACCACCGAGCTTCCACCGCAGCAGAGCCACCGCCGAGCTCCACTGTAGCAGCACTGCCTGTGAAATTGCCCTAGCCACCGAGCACTTGCCTTTCATCATCTCGGTTGTTGATTTTCGTCGAGTCGCGAACCCTAGATCTTTCGGTGGTTCCCCACGTGTCACTTCTCTTCTCTTCGGATCGCCAGTTTGTCAGGTAGCAAACCAGTCGTTTCAATTTCGTATCTAAATTGCTTGCTTCCTAGGATTTCACATCTATTAGATATCTTGTATTTATTTGTATATCCTATCTATTCCATCATGCAGCGAGTCAGTTCCATTGAGGTGTCAGTGGCTGTTGTCAGTTATCTCGGGGCCAAGCTCATGAGTACGGAATGAGGCCAAGCCTCGAAAGTGTCAGTTGATCTTTGTTAGGGATAGTTGATTCTTCTTTGATCCATCATATGGCTCATACAAAGAATGTCGGAGGTGGTCTAGGTGATGAGGATCCGAGGCCCCTGCCTCGCTAGCTTGCAGATCCGAAAGGTAGTAAGGAGTTGGCAGTAAGGAAGCGCAAGTATCTAGATGTAGATACAGCGAGAGCCGTCGCAGTTGCTGAGGCCGCAGAGCGTGCTGAGAGAGAAGGTGCTCGTAGTGGAGTCTGGATTGCTGATCCGCTTTCACCAGAGGCGATGCTTCACTTTAGTGAGTTGAGCGCCTTCATGGTGGTCCAGCTGGGACTCTCATGATTGGCGAACGGCGTGTTGCCATTGATGAGGTTCAGCCTCAGGGGGAGCCACAGCAGCAGCCTCAGCCCACATAGCAGACTTAGGAGCCTCAGCCAGCTTAGCAAACTTAGGAGCCACAGCCAGCACAGTGTCTCAGGAGGGTGAGCAAGTCAGTAGGCCAAGGAGACAGAACTGACACCACAGCCATAGTTATGCCGCTCTGGTCGTACTTGTGTCCCAGTTTCACCGAGGCCAGCCACTCAGCGTAGGGGTTCTCGTCCACTGCCTCAACCACAGGGTCTGCCTCTAGTGACCCATCTTGACCTGAGGGCTGCCATGGCCAAGCAGGTGCAGCAACTGAGGTTCATGGACTTTGAGATGTGGTTTCCACCCAGGAGGGATGAGAGAGCATCAGAGGGATTCTATACACCCCTGCAGGAGGACTTCTATAATGCCTATATGAACAACGGAGCAGTTTTCAGATCATAGAGGGTGTGCAACATCAAGTCTCTTGTTGCAGCAGCTAGAGAGCACATTCGCCCCTACCTTGCATATCTACTAGGGCTGACAGATTATATGTTCCATCTTGGGTTTGTCAGTTCTATGCATCTCTCTAGATTGACCCACATCACAGGTTTATACACTTTGCATTCGGAGGCAGAGACTACTGGTTGATGAGCACCAGGGTCAGGGAGATTCTTAGGCTTCAGGAGCAGCTAGTCAAGCTCCATGAGGTGTGCTATGGACAGACCGCACCCCCCAAATGCCCTCATGGTGGTATGGTACCTCCTACACACTTGGTTCATCACTGCTTCACAGAGCCCTTTGGCGAGGGGTTGAGGAGGAACCCCAGTGATCTCACTCCAACTACTCGAGTGATTGATGCTATCATGAGGAGGACTTTACTTCCAAGGATGGGATACAGAGAGGGATTGACTCGGATACAGCTCTGGCTTCTCAACTCTCTAATGTAGCAGACGGTCTTTGATATATGGGATCTTTTTCTATTAGAGATGGAGGACACTATAACTGAGGGCTTCAGAGGTCACAGGCAGCTACCCTATGCTCACTAGGTCACATTCCTTATCCATAGATCTATTTCTGTTAAGTCGCCTAAGATGATTGCTGAGTATAGTGGTGCCACGACAGAGTTCCCTGCTTATAACATGTCTCAAATGATCCGCCATAGTACACCATAGGCACCTAGTCAGCCGCATCGTCGTCCAGAGGTGCCAGAGACTGCAGCCCAGTAGGATGATATTATCAGGGGGTATTGCAGCCATAGAGGAGCAGCTTGCTTAGCAGGAGGGGTTGGTCACTAGCGAGCCCAATGATAGTTCTGATGATGACTACCAGCCCATTCCTCAGATGCCTCCACAATGACATGATGCTGAGGCCGGTAGCTCTAGTTCAGCGCCACCTGCCCCGTAGACTGACCTGCTCTTCTGGCTATACTTGAGCGGATGAGGCAGGACCAGGCACGACAGGCTCAGGAGATAGCTGCTACATTTGCTCAGTTCTAGACTCGGTAGGACGAGTTCCAGCGCCAGCAGCTAGTCATTCAGTAGCAGACACAGGCTCTACAGCATCAGCAGCAGGCTATGCACCAGCAGCATGTCCTCATGCAACAGCAGTTTCTCAGATTCATGCAGCATGTAGTGACAGCGATTGGGGCCCCACCGCCATAGACTTCGCCCTAGCTTGGTCAGCCTACCACCACTTCAATGACTCCAGTGTTACAGCCTAGTGGGCTTTAGAGTCAAGGACAGCCACCAGCATAGTATGCTTCACTGATAGAGCAGGTGTCTCAGAGGTTTGCTTCGCCAGTGGTAGCCCCACCGTTCACACCACTCCAGACGGGCTTCACACCGGCACAGACGTCGTCCCTGCTTGAGCCAGACACTTCAGTCTCTAGGAGTCTTGGAGCCTCCTTTAGTGAGTTGACAGGGCAGCCCACTCCTCCATACCTACATGTTCCAGGTCCTTCTACGGCTGCACCTATCATAGCGATGATAGAGATGCTCCCCTCCTCAGTGGCATCATCAGAGATGGCTGCTTCAGTTATACCAGCTTAGCCTACAGCAGCACTAGTTCCTGATCTGACCCAGACTGCTTCAGCATCACTTCTAGCTTTAGAGGGTCAGATAGCTCAGAGTTCAGGATCAGACGATGATGGCACCTAGTTCCACCTCGCTCCTCGTACCTCAGGGCTCGGCTCATCCACTGCAGCCCCACCGACCGACCCTTAGGTTTTGGTGTTTCACGCCAAAGGGGGAGAGGGTTCGAGTATGTTAGGCTTAGGGGGAGCTTCTTATCTAGGGGGAGCTTAGTTATTATATTAGCTTACCTATTACATTTGGAGTTTTTATGTGTGAGATACACTATTATGCATTTGTGTGTGTGATACATTATGCATTCATGTTTACTACTATATCTATGTGATAGTGATATCTACGTGATCGTGATATATGACATGTGTGCTCTCTACTTTGAATTCTTTATATGTCATATCACTTGTGTTTTGCTCATTTGCCTTTGCTTCCGCGCTTTACTCTGATGCAAATGAGCTTTATTACTTGTACTCATGCTTATTTCATATCTTTTGAGTACAACATGTTGGCTTGGGGTCATATAAGCTTGTCTAACACTTTTGTTCTTATTGCCAAAAGCTTATATGAACCAAGCATGTTAAAAAGCTCATCTCTTTCACATACTCAAGGTAGTATTGTCATTAATCACCAAAAAGGGGGAGATTAAAAGCATCTAGGCCCCTAGTTGGGTTTTGGTGATTAATGACAATATGTGATTACTGTGGCTAACGTGTGTTTTGTAGAAACAATTAAGTTAGGTCATGGTAATGGAGAGCGATTGGACAGTCAAGGTTGTCATGCCCCTATGATGGAAATCATTTTAGTTTTCAAAGGATGGACAACAAGGTTAAGGATGGACTAGTTCTAAGTGTCGATTGGAGTTGGAGAGACACTTATAGTAGTTTAGGACTTTTTTTCCTTTGGCCGTACTATTAAGGGGGGTATAAATGGGTAGTTTGACCTAGGTGAGTCTAGTGAGTTAGGTGTGGTGCACACTTGTTAAAACTAGCACTGGGTAGCTCCACAATAGCCCTTTGATCCAATGGAGCAAACTTCATTCACAAATGTTCGAGAGTTGGAAGTGAATGCAGGGTCAAATACTGACTAGACGCTGGCGCAGAGTCCGGTTAGTTCATTTGACCAAGGTGAAAGCGTCTAGAAGTGACCGGACGCTACGAGGTCAAGTCACTAGACGCTGAGGGCCAGCGTCCGGTCGACTCTAGTAAGGTCCCAGAGAGAGAATCCTAAACAGACGCGTCCGGTCAATGCTGACCGGACGCTGATCAGGTTCCGGTTATTGACCGGACGGTGCTCAGCAAGTGACCGGACTCTGGAGGTCCAGCGTCCGATCGACATCAGTAAGGTTCCAGTGAGGAGAAAACATGACCGGACGCGTCCGGTCAGTGCTGATCGGACGCTGCCAGCGTCCGGTCAACACTTAACCATTGGTGTTTGGGGTGTACTGACCGGTGCATTCGGTCAACATGACCGAAGCGTCCGGTCACCCCGCAGAGGCACATAACAGTTCATTTTTTAGCTGGTGTTATAAATACAACCTCCGCTCATGTGTGGGGGTACTTTTGCTCATTCCAATAGCTGAGAAACACGTTTGTGAGTGCCAAGAAGAGCAAGGTCCTAGTGAGGTGATTGAGATTTGAGAATCCCAAAGAAAGACCTCATTAGTGAAGATCAAGAGTAGCAAAGTGTGCATCCACCTTCTCATTAGGCTTGTCGTGGTCAAGTGAGAGTTCATGCTTGTTACTCTTGGTGATCGCCATCACCTAGATGGCTTGGTGGTGATTGGGAGCTTAGTGATCATCCGAAGAGCTTGTGGATGACCCAACTCAAGTTGTGAACGGTTGTGGGTGATTCACCACGACGGAGTATCGAAGAATCAACCCATAGAGAGCACTTGATCCTTACACGGATCAAGGGGGAGCCACACCCTTGCGTGGGTGCATCAACGAGGACTAGTGGGGAGTGGCGACTCTCCGATACCTCGGCAAAACATCACCACGTTCCTTCCTCTCTATTTACTTTGAGCATTTACTTTGAGCATTTCAATTCGTGTCTTTACATTCATAGAATTGCCATGCTAGAGTAGGATTGGAACTTAAGTTGCAAGTCTTTTGTGTGGTAGAATAATTAGAAACACTTTCTAGGCACAAGGGGTTAATTGGGCTAACCATAGAATTTAATTATCGCAAAGAAATTTAGAATTAGCCCAATTCACCCCCTCTTGGGCATCTTGATCCTTTCAATTGGTATTAGAGCCTCATGCTCATGTATTTAGGCTTAATCGCCTAGAGCAAGATGTCTCACGGGGATGGACCTCCTCCTATCTTTGAGGGAGATGACTTTCCTTATTGAAAAATTCACATGGAGGCGTATCTAGAAGCTCTAGAAGTTGGTATACTTAGAGCCGCCTCACAAGGCTTCCCCAAACCTAGGGATGCTACTTACCTACAAGGCGATGAGGTGAATTACGAGAAGTGGAATGCAAAGGCTCGAAACACCATCTTTAGAGGCCTTTGCAAAGATGTGTTCAATCGGGTGAGGAACCACAAAGACGCCCATGCACTATGGTCGGACGTTTGTGCGCTCCATGAGGGAACTAAGAGTGAGCGTGAGGAATGCTATCATCTTGTCATGAAAAAGCTCAACTCTTTTGAAATGCTTCCTAAGAGGGGAGCCGGGCATGCCGCCAAAGCCGCTGAAGCTCGAGGAGGCACCGTCGAAGAGGGGCATGCTGCCGATGCTGCCGCTGCCGGGGAAGAACAACCTAGGCATGCTGCTGCCGCCGAGGAGGCCGCCACGCCGGGGACACGCCACCATCGAGGCGGTCGAAGGGTGGGAAGGTCTACGGCTGCACCACTGTGTCGTTGTCCGCCTTCTTCGATTCTCCGCCGCCGCTGTCATCGTCGTCTTGATATTCCTTGCCTCGGCGGTCGTCGCCATGGCCAGGGCCAGGGCCAGCAGAGCCGCCACCGCCGCCGCCACCATCATCTTGGAAGAAGACCAACCTTGCCATCGCGCGCTAGCTAGCTCTTGGCTCACTTCTTGCTTGCCTGCTTCCTCTTGCTCTCTCTTGCTAGGTGAGTGTGGCCTTGCTTGCTCTCTCTTGCTGCTGCTACTGCTGCTGCGGTGTGTGGTCCTAAGGATAGAGGGGTGGCGAGGCAGGTGCTTTATAGCAGGGGAGGGGGAGGTGGGCGGGGGCCATTGAAGGCGGCGCAGCGCAGCGAGCTCATCGGCCAGGTCGCATGCAGGGAACCAGGGACGGACAGATGGACGAAGCAAGGGCAGCAGCAGCTAGCACCATGCCCTAATGCATAGGGGTACGCATATGAATGGAGCTAGGGCACCAGCCATGGAGAGAAGACTGTTGGAACTGGTGGTAACCACATATGTGATCAAGGTGGAGATTATTGGGGTTTAGTCCCACATTGTGTAGTGATGGTAGGGGAGTACAACATATAAGACAGGAGAAACCCCCACCTATCAAGCTAGTCTTTTGGGTTAAGTAAGGCCCATGAGCCTTATATGTTGTAAGCTCCGATGGATCTAGGACCTGTGAGAGCGTAGGCTTATAGTAACGAGCCGGGCTGGCTACAAGTTAGCTCCAAGACCGTGAACTCGATGGTCACGTTCCAACAAAGATGAAGGAAAGGCAGGATTTCTTTGCAGTGTGCGTGCCTATGAAATTGAAATGCAGTGAAAAGCTTGCATTGCATTGACATTTCTGGCAATTCTGCTAGCTATGGCTGTATGCAGTTGCAATGCATGCGTGACACATGCATGCAACATGGTGGGTGGTGACGGACGGGGGCTAGGTCGGTAGCGCTAGTAATGTGTGGGCGTGGACATATCATTCTACCACTCTGGATGAACGGAAGACGATTGGAGAGCGCTGTGTTTCCATTAGCCTAGAATGGTACATTACACATCGTTCAGAGGTGGATCAGAACCTCCTAGAGGACGCGCCCAGAACTATGGTCATCCCAACATGTGAGTGTGGTAATGCTATTCGCCATGATAGTTAAGCGTGGGGTGTTTGACAAGGCTTCTCTTGAGAGGCTCCGGCTTCTCTATTTTTCACTCAAAAATGGCTCTTTAGGCAAAACATTTGGCAGGGCTTCTCTGAAGGAGCCAGAGTCGAAACCGTAAAGGAGCCATGCCAAACAGGCTTAAGTACGGTGCTTATCGGGTTCAGGTCCATCAGTCCGATCGAGTCGTTTTTATGCTGGAGTGCTAGATACTATCACCGATGCCAAGGCTCCAGGTGCTGCTTCTGAACCTGAAACCTATGACAAAACTGAAAGACTCAATGGGGACTCTGATGATCAAGAGAAGGAAGAGGCGCTAGAAGAGCTGAGAGCGAGTAAAAGAAGCAGGAAGCCCAACCTCCGTGTTGCTGGGCCCGATTGGGGTAGCCCATGTAATTTGCATTTACATTCTCTTGCGCAAGCCCATGTAATGAGTGAGGGAGGCTGCTATGCCAGCTCCTATGTATCATTCCCCAAACGAGAGGAGAACTTGAACTTGAACTCATAAACAGAACCGAGCCGGTTGGCATCGGCAATGAGCTAAACGATCGCCGAAGTCTCGAGGTTCAAGCTATCCCCGAACTAGTTAGCTCCACCACTATCTAGTCCCGTAACAAATGGTATTAGAGCGTCGATCCTAGAGCCTCAATCCCACCACCACCCGCACCTCACCCAACAATCATCTAGGATGTCGCCTGAGGAACAATTCGGGCAGATTCTAGCCCTATTGAGTGAGAATTCAAAGGGCATCCCTGAGTTGAAGCACTCGATGTCCAAGATCTGGTCGGCGAAGGAGGATATCGAAGCTTGGAAGCCTGAGGTCGACCTCCGCGTCACTGATCTAGAGAAGGCGATGAACCACCTCAGCGACTGCGTGGAGAAGCTCTTCTCTGACCAGACCAAGTCACTAGCATCGACGGGGGAGGTCATCAACCCCTCCACGCACCCCGATCGTTCCTCATCCAAGGGCAGGGCGAGTTTGCTGTTAGGTTTCACCCATCTAGAACCGTCCCTGTCCGGGGTGACATCAGGGCCAATTGGCCACCATGAAGAAACCCACCACCAGAGTGCTAGATTTGGGGTGGTTTACACCACCCTAGATCCGCCTCCGGTCATAGGTGCGATGAATCACACTAAACTTCCTTCTGTTATGGTGAATTGTGATGGTTCTGTACTTAGTGACTAGCATGCGCGTGCTCTGCTCAGTGCTGCTATGCCTGATTTACCTTTTCCAAAATTTGATGGAACAAACCCTAAACTCTGGATTAAGCATTGTGAGACCTTCTTTGAAGTGTATTTGGTTGATCCTCGTTTATGGATTCGCTATGCCACCATGCACCTCACTAGTTCTACAGCTTTGTGGTACCAAACAGTTTAGTCTACCTTGAAAAGCATGTCCTAGGATGATTTTGTTGCCACTATGAGTGCTAAGTTAGTGCTAAGTTTGATAAGTGATAGCATCTAGGCCCCTAGTTGGGTTTTGGTGATTAATGACAATATGTGATTACTGTGACTAACGTGTGTTTTGCAAAAACAATTAAGTTAGGTCACGGTAATGGAGATCGATTGGGCAATCAAGGTTGTCATGCCCCTACGATGGAAATCATTTTGGTTTTCAAAGGATGGACGACAAGGTTAAGGATGGACTAGTTCTAAGTGTCGATTAGAGTTGGAGAGACACTTAGAGTAGTTTAGGACTTTGTTTTTCCTTTGGCCATACTATTAAGGGGGGTATGAACGGGTAACTTGACCTAGGTGAGTCTAGTGAGTTAGGTGTGGTGCACACTTGTTAAAACTAGCACTAGGTAGCCCCACAACAGCCCTTTGATCCAATGGAGCAAACTTCATTCACAAATGTTCGAGAGTTAGAAGTGAATGGAGGGTCAAATACTGACCGGACGCTAGCATAGAGTCCGGTTAGTTCATTTGACCAAGGTGAAAGCATCTAGAAGTGATCGGATGCTGTGAGGTCAAGTCACCGGACGCTGAGGGCCAGTGTCCGATCGACTCCAGTAAGGTCCCAGAGAGGGAGAATCTTGATCGGACGCGTCCGATCAATGCTGACCGGACGCTGATCAGGTTCCGGTTACTGACTGGACGCTGCTCAGCAAGTGACCGAACTCTAGAGGTCCAGCATCCGGTCGACATCAGTAAGGTTCCAGTGAGGAGAAAACGTGACTAGACATGTCCGGTCAGTGCTGATCGGACGCTACCAGTGTCCGGTCAACACTTAACCACTAGAGTTTGGGGTGTACTGATCGGTGCATTCGGTCAACATGACCGGAGCGTCCGGTCACGCCGCAGAGGCACATAACGGTTCATTTTTCAGCCGGTGTTATAAATACAACCTCCGCTCATGTGTGGGGGTACTTTTGCTCATTCCAACAGCTGAGAAACACGTTTGTGAGTGCCAAGAAGAGCAAGGTCCTAGTGAGGTGATTGAGATTTGAGAATCCCAAAGAGAGACCTCATTAGTGAAGATCAAGAGTAGCAAAGTGTGCATCCACCTTCTCATTAGGCTTGTCGTGGTCAAGTGAGAGTTCGTGCTTGTTACTCTTGGTGATCGCCATCACCTAGACGGCTTGGTGGTGATTGGGAGCTTAGTGATCATCCGAAGAGCTTGTGGATGACCCGACTCAAGTTGTGAGCGGTTGTGGGTGATTCACCGCGATGGAGTATCGAAGAATCAACCCGTAGAGAGCACTTGATCCTTGCACGGATCAAGGGGGAGCCACACCCTTGCGTGGGTGCATCAACGAGGACTAGTGGGGAGTGGCGACTCTCCGATACCTCAGCAAAACATCACCGCGTTCCTTCCTCTCTATTTACTTTGAGCATTTACTTTGAGCATTTAAATTCGTGTCTTTACATTCATAGAATTGCCATGCTAGAGTAGGATTGGAACTTAGGTTGCAAGTCTTTTGTGTAGTAGAATAATTAGAAACACTTTCTAGGCACAAGGGGTTAATTGGGCTAACCATAGGATTTAATTATCGCAAAGAAATTTAGAATTAGCCCAATTCACCCCCTCTTGGGCATCTTGATCCTTTCAATTGGTATTAGAGCCCTATGCTCATGTATTTAGGCTTAATCACCTAGAGCAAGATGTCTCATGGGGATGGACCTCCTCCTATCTTTGAGGGAGATGACTTTCCTTATTGAAAAATTCACATGGAGGCGTATCTAGAAGCTCTAGAAGTTGGTATACTTAGAGCCGCCTCACAAGGCTTCCCAAACCTAGGGATGCTACTTACCTACAAGGCGATGAGGTGAATTATGAGAAGTGGAATGCAAAGGCTCGAAACACCATCTTTAGAGGCCTTTGCAAAGATGTGTTCAATCGGGTGAGGAACCACAAAGACGCCCATGCACTATGGTCGGACGTTTGTGCGCTCCATGAGGGAACTAAGAGTGAGTGTGAGGAACGCTATCATCTTGTCATGAAAAGCTCAACTCTTTTGAAATGCTTCCTAAGAGGGGAGCCGGGCATGCCGCCAAAGCCGCTGAAGCTCGGGGAGGCACCGTCGAAGAGGGGCATGCTGCCGATGCTGCCGCTGCCGGGGAAGAACAACCCAGGCATGCTGCTGCCGCCGGGGAGGCTGCCACACCGGGGACACGCCACCATCGAGGCGGTCGAATGGTGGGAAGGTCTGCGGCTGCACCACCGTGTCGTTGTCCGCCTTCTTCGATTCTCCACCGCCGCTGTCATCGTCGTCTTGATATTCCTCGCCTCGGCGGTCGTCGCCATGGCCAGGGCCAGGGCCAGCAGAGCCGCCACCGCCGCCGCCACCATCATCTTGGAAGAAGACCAACCTCACCATCACACGCTAGCTAGCTCTTGGCTCACTTCTTGCTTGCCTGCTTCCTCTTGCTCTCTCTTGCTAGGTGAGTGTGGCCTTGCTTGCTCTCTCTTGCTACTGCTACTGCGGTGTGTGGTCCTAAGGACAGAGGGGTGGTGAGGCAAGTGCTTTATAGCAGGGGAGGGGGAGGCGGGCGGGGGCCATTGAAGGCGGCGCAGCACAGCGAGCTCATCGGCCGGGTCGCATGCAGGGAACCAGGGACGGACGGATGGATGAAGCAAGGGTAGCAGCAGCTAGCACCATGCCCTAATGCATAGGGGTACGCATATGAATGGAGCTAGGGCACCAGCCATGGAGAGAAGACTATTGGAACCGGTGGTAACCACATATGTGATCAAGGTGGAGATTATTGGGGTTTAGTCCCACATTGTGTAGTGATGGTAGGGGAGTACAACATATAAGACAGGAGAAACCCCCACCTATCAAGCTAGTCTTTTGGGTTAAGTAAGGCCCATGAGCCTTATATGTTGTCAGCTCCGGTGGATCTAGGACCTGTGAGAGCGTAGGCTTATAGTAACGAGCTGGGCCTGGCTACAAGTTAGCTCCAAGACCGTGAACTCGATGGTCACGTTCCAACAAAGATGAAGGAAAGGCAGGATTTCTTTGCAGTGTGCGTGCCTATGAAATTGAAATGCAGTGAAAAGCTTGCATTGCATTGACATTTCTAGGCAAATTCTGCTAGCTATGGCTGCTAGCAGTTGCAATGCATGCGTGACACATGCATGCAACATGGTGGGTGGTGACGGACGGGGCCTAGGGCCGGTAGCGCTAGTAATGTGCTGGGTGTGGCCATATCATTCTACCACTCTGGACTGAACGGAAGATGATTGGAGAGCGCTGCGTTTCATTAGCCTAGAATGGTACATTACACGTCATTCGGAGATGGATCGGAACCTCCTAGAGGACGCGCCTGGAACTATGGTCATCCCAACATGTGAGTGTGGTAATGCTATTCGCCATGATAGTTAAGCATGGGGTGTTTAACAAGGCTTCTCTTGAGAGGCTCTGGCTTCTCTATTTTTCACTCAAAAATGGCTCTTTAGGCAAAACGTTTGGCAGGGCTTCTCTGAAGGAGTCAGAGTTGAAACCGTAAAGGAGCCGTGCCAAACAGGCTTAAGTACGGCGCTTATCGGGTTCAGGTCCATCAGTCCAATCGAGTCATTTTTATGCTGGAGTGCTAGATACTGTCACCGACGCCAAGGCTCCAGGTGCTGCTTCTGAACCTGAAACCTATGACAAAACTGAAAGACTCAATGGGGACTCTGATGATCAAGAGAAGGAAGAGGCGCTAGAAGAGCTGAGAGCGAGTAAAAGAAGCAGGAAGCCCAACCTCCGTGTTGCTGGGCCTGATTGGGGTAGCCCATGTAATTTGCATTTACATTCTCTTGCGCAAGCCCATGTAACAAGTGAGGGAGGCTGCTATGCCAGCTCCTATGTATCATTCCCCAAACGAGAGGAGAACTCGAACTTGAACTCATAAATAGAACCTGAGCCGGTTGGCGTCGGCAATGAGCTAGACGATCGCCGAAGTCTCGAGGTTCAAGCTATCCCCGAACTAGTTAGCTCCACCACTATCTAGTCCCATAACAAATTGTATCAGAGTGTCGATTCCTAGTGCCTCAATCCCACCACCACTCGCACCTCACCCGATAATCGTCTAGGATGTCGCCTGAGGAACAATTCGGGTAGATTCTAGGCCCTATTGAGTGAGAATTCAAAGGGCATCCCTAAGTTGAAGCACTCGATGTCCAAGATCTGGTCGGCGAAAGGAGGATATCGAAAGCTTGGAAGCCTGAGGTCGACCTCCGCGTCACTGATCTAGAGAAGGCGGTGAACCACCTCAGCGACTGCATGGAGAAGCTCTTCTCTGACCAGACCAAGTCACTAGCATCGACGGGGGAGGTCATCAACCCCTCCACGCACCCCGATCGTTCCTCATCCAAGGGCAGGGCGAGTTTGGCTGTTAGGTTTCACCCATCTAGAACCAGTCCCTGTCCAGGGGTGACATCAGGGCCAATTGGCCACCATGAAGAAACCCACCACCAGAGTGCTAGGATTTGGGGTGGTTTACACCACCCTAGATCCGCCTCCGGTCACTAGGTGCGATGAATCACACTAAACTTCCTTCTGTTATGGTGAATTGTGATGGTTCTGTACCTAGTGACTAGCATGCGCGTGCTCTGCTCAGTGCTGCTATGCCTGATTTACCTTTTCCAAAATTTGATGGAACAAACCCTAAACTCTGGATTAAGCATTGTGAGACCTTCTTTGAAGTGTATTTGGTTGATCCTCGTTTATGGATTCGCTATGCCACCATGCACCTCACTAGTTCTACAGCTTTGTGGTACCAAACAGTTTAGTCTACCTTGAAAAGCATGTCCTAGGATGATTTTGTTGCCACTATGAGTGCTAAGTTAGTGCTAAGTTTGATAAGTGATAGCATCTAGGCCCCTAGTTGGGTTTTGGTGATTAATGACAATATGTGATTACTGTGACTAACGTGTGTTTTGCAAAAACAATTAAGTTAGGTCACGGTAATGGAGATCGATTGGGCAATCAAGGTTGTCATGCCCCTACGATGGAAATCATTTTGGTTTTCAAAGGATGGACGACAAGGTTAAGGATGGACTAGTTCTAAGTGTCGATTAGAGTTGGAGAGACACTTAGAGTAGTTTAGGACTTTGTTTTTCCTTTGGCCATACTATTAAGGGGGGTATGAACGGGTAACTTGACCTAGGTGAGTCTAGTGAGTTAGGTGTGGTGCACACTTGTTAAAACTAGCACTAGGTAGCCCCACAACAGCCCTTTGATCCAATGGAGCAAACTTCATTCACAAATGTTCGAGAGTTAGAAGTGAATGGAGGGTCAAATACTGACCGGACGCTAGCATAGAGTCCGGTTAGTTCATTTGACCAAGGTGAAAGCATCTAGAAGTGATCGGATGCTGTGAGGTCAAGTCACCGGACGCTGAGGGCCAGTGTCCGATCGACTCCAGTAAGGTCCCAGAGAGGGAGAATCTTGATCGGACGCGTCCGATCAATGCTGACCGGACGCTGATCAGGTTCCGGTTACTGACCTGGACGCTGCTCAGCAAGTGACCGAACTCTAGAGGTCCAGCATCCGGTCGACATCAGTAAGGTTCCAGTGAGGAGAAAACGTGACTAGACATGTCCGGTCAGTGCTGATCGGACGCTACCAGTGTCCGGTCAACACTTAACCACTAGAGTTTGGGGTGTACTGATCGGTGCATTCGGTCAACATGACCGGAGCGTCCGGTCACGCCGCAGAGGCACATAACGGTTCATTTTTCAGCCGGTGTTATAAATACAACCTCCGCTCATGTGTGGGGGTACTTTTGCTCATTCCAACAGCTGAGAAACACGTTTGTGAGTGCCAAGAAGAGCAAGGTCCTAGTGAGGTGATTGAGATTTGAGAATCCCAAAGAGAGACCTCATTAGTGAAGATCAAGAGTAGCAAAGTGTGCATCCACCTTCTCATTAGGCTTGTCGTGGTCAAGTGAGAGTTCGTGCTTGTTACTCTTGGTGATCGCCATCACCTAGACGGCTTGGTGGTGATTGGGAGCTTAGTGATCATCCGAAGAGCTTGTGGATGACCCGACTCAAGTTGTGAGCGGTTGTGGGTGATTCACCGCGATGGAGTATCGAAGAATCAACCCGTAGAGAGCACTTGATCCTTGCACGGATCAAGGGGGAGCCACACCCTTGCGTGGGTGCATCAACGAGGACTAGTGGGGAGTGGCGACTCTCCGATACCTCAGCAAAACATCACCGCGTTCCTTCCTCTCTATTTACTTTGAGCATTTACTTTGAGCATTTAAATTCGTGTCTTTACATTCATAGAATTGCCATGCTAGAGTAGGATTGGAACTTAGGTTGCAAGTCTTTTGTGTAGTAGAATAATTAGAAACACTTTCTAGGCACAAGGGGTTAATTGGGCTAACCATAGGATTTAATTATCGCAAAGAAATTTAGAATTAGCCCAATTCACCCCCTCTTGGGCATCTTGATCCTTTCAATTGGTATTAGAGCCCTATGCTCATGTATTTAGGCTTAATCACCTAGAGCAAGATGTCTCATGGGGATGGACCTCCTCCTATCTTTGAGGGAGATGACTTTCCTTATTGAAAAATTCACATGGAGGCGTATCTAGAAGCTCTAGAAGTTGGTATACTTAGAGCCGCCTCACAAGGCTTCCCAAAACCTAGGGATGCTACTTACCTACAAGGCGATGAGGTGAATTATGAGAAGTGGAATGCAAAGGCTCGAAACACCATCTTTAGAGGCCTTTGCAAAGATGTGTTCAATCGGGTGAGGAACCACAAAGACGCCCATGCACTATGGTCGGACGTTTGTGCGCTCCATGAGGGAACTAAGAGTGAGTGTGAGGAACGCTATCATCTTGTCATGAAAAGCTCAACTCTTTTGAAATGCTTCCTAAGAGGGGAGCCGGGCATGCCGCCAAAGCCGCTGAAGCTCGGGGAGGCACCGTCGAAGAGGGGCATGCTGCCGATGCTGCCGCTGCCGGGGAAGAACAACCCAGGCATGCTGCTGCCGCCGGGGAGGCTGCCACACCGGGGACACGCCACCATCGAGGCGGTCGAATGGTGGGAAGGTCTGCGGCTGCACCACCGTGTCGTTGTCCGCCTTCTTCGATTCTCCACCGCCGCTGTCATCGTCGTCTTGATATTCCTCGCCTCGGCGGTCGTCGCCATGGCCAGGGCCAGGGCCAGCAGAGCCGCCACCGCCGCCGCCACCATCATCTTGGAAGAAGACCAACCTCACCATCACACGCTAGCTAGCTCTTGGCTCACTTCTTGCTTGCCTGCTTCCTCTTGCTCTCTCTTGCTAGGTGAGTGTGGCCTTGCTTGCTCTCTCTTGCTACTGCTACTGCGGTGTGTGGTCCTAAGGACAGAGGGGTGGTGAGGCAAGTGCTTTATAGCAGGGGAGGGGGAGGCGGGCGGGGGCCATTGAAGGCGGCGCAGCACAGCGAGCTCATCGGCCGGGTCGCATGCAGGGAACCAGGGACGGACGGATGGATGAAGCAAGGGTAGCAGCAGCTAGCACCATGCCCTAATGCATAGGGGTACGCATATGAATGGAGCTAGGGCACCAGCCATGGAGAGAAGACTATTGGAACCGGTGGTAACCACATATGTGATCAAGGTGGAGATTATTGGGGTTTAGTCCCACATTGTGTAGTGATGGTAGGGGAGTACAACATATAAGACAGGAGAAACCCCCACCTATCAAGCTAGTCTTTTGGGTTAAGTAAGGCCCATGAGCCTTATATGTTGTCAGCTCCGGTGGATCTAGGACCTGTGAGAGCGTAGGCTTATAGTAACGAGCTGGGCCGGCTACAAGTTAGCTCCAAGACCGTGAACTCGATGGTCACGTTCCAACAAAGATGAAGGAAAGGCAGGATTTCTTTGCAGTGTGCGTGCCTATGAAATTGAAATGCAGTGAAAAGCTTGCATTGCATTGACATTTCTAGCAAATCTGCTAGCTATGGCTGCAAGCAGTTGCAATGCATGCGTGACACATGCATGCAACATGGTGGGTGGTGACGGACGGGGCCTGGGCCGGTAGCGCTAGTAATGTGCGGGTGTGGCCATATCGTTCTACCACTCTGGACGAACGGAAGATGATTGGAGAGCGCTGCGTTTCTGTTAGCCTAGAATGGTACATTACACGTCATTCGGAGATGGATCGGAACCTCCTAGAGGACGCGCCTGGAACTATGGTCATCCCAACATGTGAGTGTGGTAATGCTATTCGCCATGATAGTTAAGCATGGGGTGTTTAACAAGGCTTCTCTTGAGAGGCTCTGGCTTCTCTATTTTTCACTCAAAAATGGCTCTTTAGGCAAAACGTTTGGCAGGGCTTCTCTGAAGGAGTCAGAGTTGAAACCGTAAAGGAGCCGTGCCAAACAGGCTTAAGTACGGCGCTTATCGGGTTCAGGTCCATCAGTCCAATCGAGTCATTTTTATGCTGGAGTGCTAGATACTGTCACCGACGCCAAGGCTCCAGGTGCTGCTTCTGAACCTGAAACCTATGACAAAACTGAAAGACTCAATGGGGACTCTGATGATCAAGAGAAGGAAGAGGCGCTAGAAGAGCTGAGAGCGAGTAAAAGAAGCAGGAAGCCCAACCTCCGTGTTGCTGGGCCTGATTGGGGTAGCCCATGTAATTTGCATTTACATTCTCTTGCGCAAGCCCATGTAACAAGTGAGGGAGGCTGCTATGCCAGCTCCTATGTATCATTCCCCAAACGAGAGGAGAACTCGAACTTGAACTCATAAATAGAACTGAGCCGGTTGGCGTCGGCAATGAGCTAGACGATCGCCGAAGTCTCGAGGTTCAAGCTATCCCCGAACTAGTTAGCTCCACCACTATCTAGTCCCATAACAAATTGTATCAGAGTGTCGATTCTGGTGCCTCAATCCCACCACCACTCGCACCTCACCCGATAATCGTCTAGGATGTCGCCTGAGGAACAATTCGGGTAGATTCTGGCCCTGTTGAGTGAGAATTCAAAGGGCATCCCTAAGTTGAAGCACTCGATGTCCAAGATCTGGTCGGCAAAGGAGGATATCAAAGCTTGGAAGCCTGAGGTCGACCTCCGCGTCACTGATCTAGAGAAGGCGGTGAACCACCTCAGCGACTGCATGGAGAAGCTCTTCTCTGACCAGACCAAGTCACTAGCATCGACGGGGGAGGTCATCAACCCCTCCACGCACCCCGATCGTTCCTCATCCAAGGGCAGGGCGAGTTTGGTGTCAGGTTTCACCCATCTAGAACCATCCCTGTCCAGGGTGACATCAGGGCCAATTGGCCACCATGAAGAAACCCACCACCAGAGTGCTGGATTTGGGGTGGTTTACACCACCCTAGATCCGCCTCCAGTCACAGGTGCGATGAATCACACTAAACTTCCTTCTGTTATGGTGAATTGTGATGGTTCTGTACCTAGTGACTAGCATGCGCGTGCTCTGCTCAGTGCTGCTATGCCTGATTTACCTTTTCCAAAATTTGATGGAACAAACCCTAAACTCTGGATTAAGCATTGTGAGACCTTCTTTGAAGTGTATTTGGTTGATCCTCGTTTATGGATTCGCTATGCCACCATGCACCTCACTAGTTCTGCAGCTTTGTGGTACCAAACAGTTTAGTCTACCTTGAAAAGCATGTCCTAGGATGATTTTGTTGCCACTATGAGTGCTAAGTTAGTGCTAAGTTTGATAAGTGAAAGCATCTAGGCCCCTAGTTGGGTTTTGGTGAATAATGACAATATGTGATTACTGTGACTAACGTGTGTTTTGCAGAAACAATTAAGTTAGGTCACAGTAATGGAGATCGATTGGGCAATCAAGGTTGTCATGCCCCTACGATGGAAATCGTTTTGGTTTTCAAAGGATGGACGACAAGGTTAAGGATGGACTAGTTCTAAGTGTCGATTAGAGTTGGAGAGACACTTAGAGTAGTTTAGGACTTTGTTTTTCCTTTGGCCGTACTATTAAGGGGGGTATGAATGGGTAACTTGACCTAGGTGAGTCTAGTGAGTTAGGTGTGGTGCACACTTGTTAAAACTAGCACTAGGTGGCCCCACAATAGCCCTTTGATCCAATGGAGCAAACTTCATTCACAAATGTTCGAGAGTTAGAAGTGAATGGAGGGTCAAATACTGACCAGACGCTGGCATAGAGTCCGGTTAGTTCATTTGACCAAGGTGAAAGCATCTAGAAGTGACCGGATGCTGCGAGGTCAAGTCACTGGATGCTGAGGGCCAGCATCTGATCGACTCCAGTAAGGTCCCAGAGAGGGAGAATCTTGATCGGACGCGTCCGATCAATGCTGACCGGACACTGATCAGGTTCTGGTTACTAACCAGACGCTGCTCAGCAAGTGACTGAACTCTAGAGGTCCAGCGTTCGGTCGACATCAGTAAGGTTCCAGTGAGGAGAAAACGTGACCGGACACGTCCGGTCAGTGCTGATCGGACGCTACCAGCGTCCGGTCAACACTTAACCACTAGAGTTTGGGGTGTACTGATCGGTGCGTTCGGTCAACATGACCGGAGCGTCCGGTCACCCCGCAGAGGCAGATAACGGTTCATTTTTCAGCCGGTGTTATAAATACAACCTCCGCTCATGTGTGGGGGTACTTTTGCTCATTCCAACAGCTGAGAAACACGTTTGTGAGTGCTAAGAAGAGCAAGGTCATAGTGAGTTGATTGAGATTTGAGAATCCCAAAGAGAGACCTCATTAGTGAAGATCAAGAGTAGCAAAGTGTGCATCCACCTTCTCATTAGGCTTGTCGTGGTCAAGTGAGAGTTCGTGCTTGTTACTCTTGGTGATTGCCATCACCTAGATGGCTTAGTGGTGATTGGGAGCTTGGTGATCATCTGGAGAGCTTGTGGATGACCCAACTCAAGTTGTGAGCGATTGTGGGTGATTCACCGCAACAGAGTGTCGAAGAATCAACCCATAGAGAGCACTTGATCCTTGTGCGGCTCAACGGGGAGCCACACCCTTGCGCGGGTGCTCCAACGAGGACTAGTGGGGAGTGCCGACTCTCCGATACCTCGGCAAAACATCGCCACGTTTCTTCCTCTCTATTTACTTTGAGCATTTCAATTCGTGTCTTTACATTCATAGAATTGCCATGCTAGAGTAGGATTGGAACTTAGGTTGCAAGTCTTTTGTGCGGTAGAATAATTAGAAACACTTTCTAGGCACAAGGGGTTAATTGGGCTAACCATAGGATTTAATTATCGCAAAGAAATTTAGAATTAGCCCAATTCACCCCCCTCTTGGGCATCTTGATCCTTTCAATAGGGATGAACATAACCATCTCATGAGGCAATTCTTTCATATTCGCCAGCTCAGAAATGTTCATGAGTACATAGAAAACTTCTGTGATATAGTCCACCAACTCTTAGCTCATGATCCCACTTTCCCTAGCTCTGTATAACAAATAGGTTTGTTGATGGTCTTAGAAGAGAGATAAAATCTGTTGTTATGGTTCATAGACCTCAAGACTTAGACTCTATGAGTTCTTTGGCTTTATTGCAGGAAGAAGGTCTGTTGGGCACTACCAACAGCAGCAGAAGAGGTGAAGCCCCATCAATTTTCAAGAAATTTTCTCCTGGTAATACCAAGTCAAATGTATATCCAATTGGTAATACTCTAAGATATTATCCAAGCCCTAGGGATGAGAGGAAGGCTAATGAATCTAGTAACGGAAAAATGGGAGAAGACAGGCTATCAACACTAAAATCCTATAGAAAGGTGAAGGCTTATGTTTTAAGTGTGGTGAGAAGTGAAACCCTGGCCACAAGCGCCAAACTGTTTCTCTGCATGCTATGGAGGAGGTGTGGGAATTCTTGTCTGATGATCAACCAGAACCATAGTTGTCTATTGAAGAAGAAGTTGACTCAGGGGATGATTTAATGGCTATCTTTGTGCAAGCCTTGAAGGGAACTGAAGGGAACACAACTATCAGACTAAGGTGTTTCTTTGCTGATCAAGAAGTTTTTATGCTGGTGGACTCTGGAAGTACTCACTACTTTATAAGTGAAGCTACAGCTGACAAGATACAAGGCAAGAAGGCTTTATCAACTCCTATTTAGGTCAAGGTTGCAAATGGGAACCTTCTGGACTGCACTCATGAGTTACCAGATCAAATCTGGATGTTATAAGGTATTTCTTTCAAAAGTACCTTCAAAATTATACCTCTAGGCACTTATGATGTTATCCTTGGTATGGATTGTGTCGGTGCGAAAAGTGACCAACAAGTAAATATTTGTAGTTTTGCCATGCGTTGTGATCGGATTTGGCCTAGCACTCAATGACATAAGATTTATACTGGTTCAAGCAATGTACCCTACATCCAATTTCAGTCGGTCGGTGACTTTATTCCTGAGCCCAGGTGCTTGAAGTTTGCTATAGGGTTACAAATGAGTAGGAATAAGAAGGGGGTGTTAATGGCCTGGTCAGACTCTGGACCGAAGGGCTGAGAGTGATGGGGGCTCTAACGTGCGCCAAGTATTGAAGCATATGTGCTGTGTAGCTTTAGAGTTCTAGAGCTATTGAGTTGTTCGAGTCCTCGGGTCATCAAGCCAGAGAGAATGTCCCCCAGAGAGGAGAGAATGCATCCCCTTTTATAGTTGAAGGGGATGGCCTTACAAGTCAGAGAAAGAGAGAATGGATATGTGTGCTACCTAGTCTTCTTGCCCACGCTGTCGGGTACAAGACGGTCATCGGCGCCCACAATACTGTTTATGTCAGACACATGTGGCAGTCTCTACCGTGTTCACCTGGTATGGCAAACGTCGATGCCTATAACACTATTTGTACTCTAACACGTCTGGAAGGCTGCATAGTGCCCGTCTGACATGGCCTGGTGGCACCATCCTGAAGGTGCACAGGGCATGGCAGGGTACAGTCCTCGATATTACAGTTGACTTGAGTGCCTTACCTTATCTGCTTCGCCTGATCCCTGGGCCCTCACCGAGCAGGCGTCCCTGGTTGGTCGTCCCTAGTTGGCCCCGACCATGTTGGTCGGGGAAGAACCGTGAGCAGAGGTCTAGCGTATCTCTGGTCGAAAAAGGTGGTTGGAGTCATAAAAGGAGGTCAGAGTCGGACCTCACCCCTACCTTGGCCAGGGCTTTCGGTCGAGGACCAGGTCGTTGTCTTGGCCTATCATTATGTATATGGGCCCACCCAGGAGGTGAGCGTTGTTGCTACGCCGTCTGCTAGGCTGTGTTTTTGTAAGGAAGCGGGTCCATTGGGGACCCCAGTATAAATATTTTGCTAAAACATATCATGAGCATCATGGTTATGTGTTAATGCATGTGATATAGTGTGTAAATCAATTGACGTAACTTAAAACGATCAACGGAAAGGCATAACGAAAGGTCGTTCGTGACGTATAAAATTATCAAGTATGGATGTTCGTGAATTTTTATTGAACGAAAATGCTATAGAATGTATATACAGGACTTTAGTAGAGTTAGAAGTATGAACTTTGTAGATGGTGATGAAATACCTGCGGTCGAGAAAGGAATTCACTAGCTAGCCTACCTAATAGCTTGGAAATCAAATTTGACGTGAATCCGATCAAGACTTAGTCGATTTCGTAAGTTTGAAAAGTGGTTTGACAAGGCCAAGTTTGGAGAATTTGATTAATTAGTGGTATGATTTCATGGCTGGTTTTGATTGCCTAATATGCCCTCTTAAGAATTGCATAGGTGGTTTGTCGATTAGATCAATATTTTAAGTTTATTCGGATGCTTTAAAAAACATGCATGGCACGTTGACGGTCGGTTTGAGTGACTAGGCACGGTCACCATGCTTTGGCTCTTGGTGTCAATGCGTCGGCGCTCAAGCCCCCGCATCGCCACTGCTGTGCCCAAGTTCATGACTCACGCACGCAAGCACGCACACACTCACACGCACTACCGTGCTCGGCGGGATGCTAGGGTCGACGGGCCTGGACGCTCTGCTCCGCTACTGTCATCATGCGCCCAATGCCTTGGTGGGTCCACTGCCGCCTGCCTCGCTGTGTCGTCGCGCTGCTGCTAGCCGTGGTCGCAAGTGCTGGGTCGCCACGTGCGCCCACACTGCTTACGTCGTGTCCGCCTATGTCGCTGCGCTGCCGTCCTGTCACCGTGCTACCTCGCGCTGTCACCGCCATGCCACAGCATTGCGTTGTGTCCACCCGCGCCTCTGCATCGTTGTCATCTCAATTTAGTGCACGTGGCCTTGCCGAGGCCACCGCTTGTCATTCAGCATTAATGGCGCCACAGCCACGCTACTACGCTGCCACCGCCCGCACGTGGGTATGCCCCCTCTCCTAGCTACGCTGGCTCGCAATGATTGCTCGGGTGTGGTCATCATGTCCCACCAAGGCTTGAGCAAGCAACCGGACCCCAATCCCTTCTTTTCCCCTCCCACCTCTGCTAGCGGGCCAGCCAAGCCATGCCTTCAATTCGGCATGGTGAGGTCGTGTCCATTCAATTCAGTGCATGTCTGACTCCGTCTTCAAGTCTTCTGGCCTACCGACCCCGCACCGTGTCCAATCGTGCTTAGACAAGCTCCAATTTGGAGCCAGCACCCACCGTCGCGCCATTAAAAGCTTAGACGCTGTTGCCATGGGCATTACCCGCTTGGTTCCCCTAAGTCCAATTGGTTGCACCCCTAGCCTCGCCTCATAGTCCTCCACCCCGTGCATATCCCAATTTGCACTGCTACTACCTGCCCAGCGCCGCTGACGTGCTCGCACCACTGCGGCCATCACCGTGCTTGCCGTGTGCATGTGTCCGGAGTCACTCGGCCCATCCCTAGTCAAGCCATCATGTCTGGTAGGTTCTAGGTGAGTTGTTGATGCCCAATCTCTAGTCCTTTCATCTCGGTTGTGCCTGAGCTCATGGGAACATGGCCGCCGTCGCCGCAGGAGGCCCGCCACCATGGAGGGAGCTCAGGACCACATCTCTGTTCACCGCTTCACCGCCCATCGCCTCACGTTCGCATCTAGGTGAGCATTGGTGCGCTATCGGGGGCGGGGAGGGGCTAGGTTGGCCAGTGTCACCACCCAGTGCCGTCGCCGCCGCACCGGTGCGCGCGCGGGTGTACGAGGACCTAGCCGTGGTAAAGACAATTTGTTCCGAGGGCTAGTTTGCTTAAATGCTGATTGTAGGAATAGTGTTGTGGACTGTGAATTGATTTGGTAGTACCATGGGGATGTTTTGGCAAATGTGCCGAAGCGCGCGGGCCTTCCCATCGTGGGCCGTCGTCGCGCGGTTGGGTCGCACCCGCGTGGGCCGTGCCGGTGGGTGTCCAAAAATAGTGAAACAAAATTTGTTAGGTTCACAAAAATATTATCTATCTGTTGGTACAGTTAGTTTATAGTTATCTGTGATAGTGATAGATTCTTTAATTCATTTAGGAAAGCTTAGTATCATTTAGTTTAATATTTGTAGGAATTTTTATGGCAAATTGGTGATAGATTTAGCCATGAAATTTTTATAGTAGGTTCATTAGATTATTATGTGCTCACTATAATTTTTGTAGCCCTTGAGTAGGTTAATAAGTAGAGTAGCTTGTACTCCTTGTTTTATCATATATAGAGTAAATCGATATTAAGAATAGGGATTCCTTTAGTTGCTAAGTTAATACATGAAATGTTTCGTACCTATTTAGTGGGAATGATAGGTAACATAGTGTCTTAGTCGGTAGAGCTAGTTTAGTGGCATGACAGATGTATTTTATTTTAGGAGTTGTGGTTGCCGTATTACTAAGTGTTGCATCATTATTTCATGCATGGAGATCATTGAGGAGTACGAGGAGGAGATTCTCGTATAGGAGGGAGCCCCAGAGCCATCAGTTGCTGACTTTATTGACACCTCGCCTACCCAAGGCAAGCCCCGGTGCATAACCCTTATTTTGAATGATCATTGAATATATATGATGTGCATTTACGTTATAGGCATTTTATGGAAACTACATGCATAGATATACCTACCTATGAGTCCTACTAGTATAGGCTGAGTAGCTACTATGCTCAGGATTTTGGTAGCGTGAGTAACCTGCCATTACTCACAATAGGTGATTATTAAGATCACTCATGATAAAATGGTGGAAAGGAAAATAGAGACCGGGCAGGGATATGGTTTGGGTATTGGTGGGTGTAAGAGGTTGTGTCCTGCAGCCAACAGGGCATAGCTTGGTTACACTTTTTCCATGTCTGTGTCGATTAAGGACTGGCCATTGCATTGGGTTCTAGGCAAGTCACAGACTTATTATCTCGAGCACATACTTGTGTATGAGCACAGAAAAGACTTGTTGCTCTCTTGTTGTGGGTTCTAGCTTTTTTTGGATCGACTGATTGGAGGCGGGGATGGTGGAGGTCTAAGCATTGCACTGAGTCTAGGACTTAGGAGCAAGGGCTTGGGGTCCAAATTTGGACGGGGACCTAGACCCCATGACAGGAGAGTGATGAGTTGGTCCTGCTTGTGCCTAGGGTACAAGTGGGGCATGTGTTTCAGGTTACCCAGCTAGGCACATTGATTCATGAATTGTCAGCATTCCGATACGCTTGTCTACAGTCTAGCACCGTAGTAAGTACTGAAAGAGGAAAGGTGATGAAATGGAACTGTTTGCTCAACCCTTGCTTGAAAGTAGAACAGGTGCTTACATAGAATGGCTAGATAATGAATTAACCATGACTGCTAATAATAACATAAATAAGGATTCACTATTAGTATTGCTTTCTGTAAAAAGGAAACCCAGCTAACCATAAATCTTATCATATCCCTTAGAGTTGGGAAATTATTCCCACTAGTTGGATAAGTCTTGCGAGTACATTATGTACTCAGGGTTTATTTACCCCTATTGTAGGTGCAGCTTGAGGAGTAGCCGTTGTATGAAGGATTCATCTAGTTGGCACAGACGAATCCTTGTATCTTATCGATAGATGTTTCTTTCATTCCACTTTTAAATTTCTGCACTATAAATTTGGTACTGTAATAATATATTCTTATGAATTCTAGATGTATGAAATGGACTAAGTATTGTAACTCATTCTCATTATTGGATCCTTGGGGAAAATGTGGATTATTTGAGCTCTCCCTTGGGGGGTGTGTGGTAGAACCACCCGAAATAACATACTTACAGAGGCGCTCGTCTTTCACCAGACACTAAGCACCCCGAAAGCAAGTTACAGTGGGCGGTATCCATCGAGCACACCGCAAGGAAGAGCCCAAAAGATCCACATTTTCCCCCAAGGACCCAATAATGAGAACGAGTTACAATACTTATCCATTTCATACATTAGAAGTTCTTAAAAATTACATTATTACATTACCAAATGTCAGAGTGCGGAATAATAAACAGCGGAATGAAGATTAACATCGAAAAAACAGCTATCGATAGTAAGCAAGGATTTCGTCTGTGACCACCAGAAGAATCCATCACATAATGGTACTCCTCATGCATTACCTACAACAGGGGTAAATAAACCCTGAGTACACAATGTACTCACAAGACTTATCCGACTAGTGGGAATAATTTTCCCGACTCCAAGGGATATGAGAAGTTTTATAGTTTGCTGGTTTCTTTTTTTGCAGAAAGTAGTACTAATAGTGTGTCCTTATTTATGTTATTATTAATAATTGTATTAATTTATTATCTAGCCATTCTATGTAAGCACCTGTTCTACTTTCAAGCAAGAGTTGAGCAATTAGTTCCATTTCATCACCTTCCATCTTTCGGTTCTTACTACGATGCTAAACCGTAGACAAGCCATACTAGAATGCCGGCGATTCGTGAATCAATGCCCCTAGCTGGGTACCCCAAAAACACACGCCCCGCTTGTACCCTAGGCACAAGGAGAACTAACCCATCACCCTCCTGTCCTAGGTGTCCAGTGTAACAGAACCGACCAATTATACGAGATTAAGTAAGGAAATCTTCCGCCGAAGCAGATAATTTAGCAAACTTAAGCCTGTATAACCCGGTAGTCTGTGAAACCACAAAGGATTTCAGACCAATCGACATACAAACCAAGATCGTACAAGTTTAGCAAGTACCATCACATGTTACATAAAGTTCGCAATGACAGTTGGATACATTAGAGTTTAGAATATAAAGTTATTACAAACCAAGTTCAATCTGAAATAGTGGAAGCAAATAGTTTTAAAGCCACACACACACACTTTTAGTTCAGATACAATGCCAGTAGGTAGTCATCTCCAACAAAAGCATCAGATGAGAGATACGGAGTGACCATTGCCCCTGGTCCTAGTTGTCACCCATCGCCGGGTACAGGCAGTTAATGCAATAGTCGTAGTACATTTGACCATCTACAACAACAATAGGAACAATGCCCTGAGTACGAGAAGGTACTCAGCTAGACTTACCCGTCTTAAACCAAAATAAAGCGACACCAAGGATTATGCAAGGCTTTCTTTAGTGGGCTAGCTGACTTGTTTGCAAAAAGCATAAGCTATCATGAACAAACCATTTTAAGTACTTTGCATCATCTTTATTATAACCTATCCACCTAGGTAAGCACATGTACTGTAGCAATCACTTGATTAACCAATAACATCCAGTTACCAATTTAGATTTAGCATATCCCATACCATCCAGATAACCATCATTGTTCCATAATAATTACTACGATGCCGTAGCTCGAGTCAAGTGCTACAGATCACCAATGACACTTTCCAAGTAGCCGCGGGATAACAGTCGGGACCGCACTACCCAGGGACCGCCCGACTGCTAGGACACACCTTGGGCTCACTCTTTGCGTCCCCATCATACCCCCTTCAGCACCAGTCTGCCAATCCGAGTTTATCCCGGCTCAAATAGTGTCACTAGCTTCGCAGTCGAAAGGTACTTTATTCAGCCAGCTAAATATGAGGCATGCGTTCAACATGACAAGAGGGATGAGCAACGATTGGTCCTTAATCGACACAGACGGAAACTAACAGCACACTAGAACCCTGTCTGGTTGCCTCCAACTTTTTCCGTCCGGTCTCCAATTATCCATCACACATGGTTAATTCCAGGATATCATTCTTTCCATAGCTAAATTCTTCCAGTAACCACCTATAATGTAGGTGACCGGATATCATCGATCGCTACCGGTCTAAGCAAGGCTAAGCAATTATTCGATCCTAACCTAACAGGGTAAAAGGTAATAAGGTAGGCAATGATAGTAATAAATGCATCAACGGTTTCAATCAACTCCTACAACTTAATGCAACAATATATAAACTCATATATATATAGAAAGAATTGCTTTTATAAATTAGGAGACTTATAATGCTCCGGGGCTTGCCTCGTTTGAACGAACTAGGTTGATGATCCACGCACTCGGGCAAGTCCTCTCTCGGCTCCTCTTCCTCTAGCACCTCTTGTGCCTGGACTTTCTTGTGGATCTGTCCCGGTCTGCTCTTCCTGAACTACTGCTAGCAACTCCTCCTACGATCCTATATGATGCAGATGTATGAGTGCTAATGCATAGGTGCATCGAAGAGATGACATGTAATGATCATGATGCATGAAATGTAGATGAACATGTTTAACTTTATTTGACATAGTAGAAGTAAAGCCCTTCTACAAGGTAGCCAATATCATCCAAGAACATGTACTACCATACTACTACTACAACCACTATACTAACATGCCAAGTCACCACAGCAATCTAAGATGCTTCAAAGATACACCAAAGCAAACATTATTAAATAATCATGCATTAAAGAAGATTTGTTTATTTCATTTTAAACTAGGGCTACAACAGCAACATATATTTTTGGTGCTCATAAAAATATTAGAAAATTATAGTAGCATAGTACTACTCTAAGTAGACTACCACAAAATTTTCATGGCATTTGGATAAGGAAAATAGCCTACACAAAAATGACAAGCTATGGCATAATTATGAGCATGAAAATACTTTGTACTATGAAAAGTGTCAAACAACAGATTTGGTATTTTTCCTATGTTCTACATAGTAAGCAATCACTGTACAAAAATTATCATACATATGTTTTATACAATTTTTGCTCTCTATTAAAATAACAAAAATCATCAATTAAAAGCACTTGAACTACACCTCAATATTTCTCTACAGAACATGCATGGCATATATTTTTCATAGAAAGTACATCTCAAGAATAGATCAATCAAATTGGAATCATATTTTTCTGATACATATAGGATTTACTAAACATTTTACAAGATATCAGCAATATCAAGAATTAAATAAAGCTCTACATTAAAGTATCTAAAAAATGACATGCAATATTTTTATCATGTAGATCTGGTGACAAGGAACACAACAAAATTTGTTTCATCAATTTTGGAGCAATATAACTTGAGATATACATTTTACAAGCTTTTTAATCAATTTTTGAAATCATTTTAGAAATCCTTTTCTCTAAAACTGAAATTCCACCGAACCCTAATCTGCTAGGTGCACCCGGTGCAGTGCACCCAGAGGTGCTACCATGTGGGACCCATGATCAAGCCAGGCCCATGCGTCAGCAGGAGCCGAGGTAGGGGTCATCATTGACCGGCCGACTTTCGCCACCGGTGAGCTCACTGGTGGTGAGGTCACCACCAGCGGCTTCCCGCTACGAGGCGGACCCGATGCACCAAGAATGGGCACTGGAGGAGCTTAGAAGCGAGCTCACCGGCGCGCATGGCGACACAGTGGCGCGGCATGCCCGCGTGCAGGCACTTCCTGGCCACAGCAAGGCACGGGGAGGCGCGCACGAGGTTCGCAAGGGCAAGGCGGTGCTAACGCACATGAAATTGGAAGGAGAAAGGGAGCGAAGTGGAGCGAAGAGGGGCTATCCACATGGAGCCAAGCTCCAGCGAGGAGAAGCTTACTCCAGTGAGGAATTTCCGGCTGGTGAAGGCTTACCATGGCGAAGCGATGCGAGCACGGGGTGCGCGAGGTGGAGGCGGAGCTGCTGGCGAGACAGAGTGGTGGACGGTGAACTGGAGCGATCGGAACGGCCAACTCCGGCAAGGAAGCTTGTGCTGGTGGTGGCGGGCGCGTGCGCTGCTACTACTGTCCGAGCAAGAGAGGCAGGGGGAGTGCGGCGCTAGGGCACGTTTGGCCAAGCCTTGAAGGCAGCGCGGGGACGGTCGGGACGCGGCAGACCGGTGGTGCCACGCGGCGAGTTCGCCGGTGCATGGCCGCCACGCGGCGGTCGCGGCCTAACATGGTCGGGGCGCTGGCGCAGGCGAGCGGACGGCGGCACGGAGGCAGGCCGGGCCAGCTCTGCGAGCTGGGCCGAAAGGGAGGCGGCGGCCCATTCAAGGTAAAAATGATTTTTTTTCAATTTCTTTTCTCTCCCAATTTCATTCAAATGAATTTTTGAACTTTTCAAAGCAGTTTCAAACTTTGGCCCAAAAATAAAAGTTGCTCAAAAATTTATTCTCTACAACTTTGCTTTTATGACCAAAGTCAAATTCCAAATAGATTTTGAATTACAAAATAAAAATCAATATTAATTCAAAACCCTAATTTTGAAGAATTATTTTTAAAAGCAAAATTTGGCAAAAATTTAAATATAAACTTTGCTCCAAATTGTATCCTAAATATTTATAAGCTATCTTAATGATCAAACCAAGAAATCATATCACCCAAACATGAGCATGGCATTTCAAATAGTTTAAACATGATGAATTTCAATTTAATTTCAGCACCACATAAAATGACACTTCCTTTCTTTAGAATGGAATGCATAGATGCTGCTTATGCATAATGAAATGATGATTATGCTCATGAGATAGAATGTTAATGCATGCTTAACACCAAGGTGTTATAGCCCTCCCCACTTATAAGAAACTCATCCCGAGATTTTGAGTTACGAACCATTTGTTATAAAAATCCTTATAAGCGTTTTGCAGATATTCTCCTGTTTCCCACGTCGCATCACCACCATCATGATGAATCCACTGTATCTTATATGTTCTCACCACTTTATTCCGAGTGACTCGGTCCTTAGTGTCCAAAACTCGAACAGGTTGCTCATGGTATTCCAAGCCTGATTTGAGCTGAATGCTCTGAGGTTCTATTCTCTCTTCCGAAACACGCAAGCACTTCTTCAACAGTGATACATGGAAGACTGGGAAGATCGAATCCATTGCTTCTGGTAACTGTAACTTATAAGCCACGGGACCCTTCTTCTCTATGATCTTGTATGGTCCTACAAATCTAGGAGCAAGTTTTCTCTTTACTCCAAACCGTTGTACTTTCTTCATTGGAGTAACCTTCAGATAAACGTAGTCACCTACCTCAAACTCAAGCGGTCTCCTTCTCTTATCGGCATAACTCTTCTGGCGTGACTGTGCTGCTTTCATGTTTTGTTGGATAATACGGACCTTTTTCTCAGCCTCGTCAACAAAATTGATTCCGTAAAACTTTCTTTCTCTAGGCTCAACCCAATTCAATGGTGTCCTACATTTCCTGCCATACAATGCTTCAAATGGAGCCATCTTGATACTCTCTTAGTAACTGTTGTTGTAAGCAAACTCTGCCAAAGGTAACCATGATTCCCATGAACCCTTAGATGATAACACACAGGCTCTAAGCATATCTTCAAGAACAGCATTAACTCGCTCTGTCTGCCCATCTGTCTGTGGGTGGTAAGCTGTACTCCAAATCAAGCTAGTACCCAAACCTTTATGAAGATGCTCCCAAAAATGAGCGGTAAACTGTGACCCACGGTTAGACATGATAGTCTTTGGTATACCATGTAATCGGACAATCTCTGCAATGTACTTCTCAGCATACTAAGGTGGTCAAAATGTTGTTTTGACTGGTAAAAAGTGAGCTGATTTGGTAAGGCGATCTACAATTACCCAAATTGAATCATTCCCCTTTGGTGTGGTGGGGAAACCGGTGATAAAATCCATACTTATATCATCCCATTTCCAATCTGGTACTGACAAATGTTGCAACATTCCTATGGGTCTCATGTGAAGAGCTTTCACTCTACAACACATGTCGCAACGAGCAACATACGCTGCAATCTCCTTCTTCATCTTCGTCCACCAATAATGAGGTCTCAATTCTTGATACATTTTGTTACTTCCAGGATGGATAGACAGCTTAGAGTGATGAGCTTCATCCATTAATTTGTTCTTGAGCCCTCGATCTTTAGGTACAACCAGACGGTCCTTAAACCATAGCACTCCTTGTTCATCCACTCTAAAGTGCTTGGTCGATTCTTTCTTCATTTTCTCCTTGATATGGAATATTCCCTTATCTATTTTCTGACCCTCAATGATCTTGCTTTCCAAGGTACAACTAACCTAGATATTATGCAACACAGCAGGATGCAACAAATTGAACCCATCTTCAAACAATGGTTGCACAACAAGAGAATGTGACTTCCTACTTAAGGCATCTGCCACTACATTTGCCTTTCCCGGATGATAGTGCACATTCAGATTATAATCCTTTATTAGCTCTAACCATCTTCTTTGTCGCATATTCAACTCAGACTGAGTAAATATGTACTTGAGACTCTTATGATCTGTAAAGATATTGCACACATTCCCAAGCAAGTAGTGTCTCCAAATCTTTAGAGCATGCACAACAGCCGCAAGCTCTAAATCGTGCGTAGGATAGTTAACCTCATGCTTCCTCAACTGATGTGAGGCATAAGCAATGACCCTTCCATCTTGCATCAGAACACATCCTAAACCATTCTTTGATGCATCGCAAAACACATCAAACGGCTTCTCTATATCCGGTTGCGCCAGAACAGGAGCAGTGGTTAGCAATTTCCACAAGGTGTAGAAAGCTACCTCACACTCCTCTGTCCAAATGAACTTATGATCCTTTTGTAGCAAACTTGTCATTGGCTTGGTAATCTTCGAGAAGTCTGGTATAAAACGACGATAGTAACTGGCTAATCCAAGAAAACTCCGAACCTCATGAACTGTGCTGGGTGCCTTCCAGTCCATAACCTCTTGTACCTTACTAGGATCCACTGAGATTCCATTCTCAGATAACACATGACCGAGAAAAGGAACTGTCTTCAGCCAGAACTCACATTTACTAAACTTAGCATATAGCTGGTGATCTCTAAGTCTAGTCAAGACAATTCTTAGATGCTCTGCATGATCCTATTCGTTCTCTGAGTATACTAGAATGTCATCAATGAACACAATCATGAACTTATCCAACTCTGGCATAAAGACCGAATTCATCAGATACATAAAGTATGCAGGAGCATTTGTCAAACCAAAGGACATGACAAGATACTCGTACAAACCATATCTGGTGGAGAACGCGGTTTTGGGTATATCTTGTGGTCTAATCTTGATCTGATGGTACCCTGATCTCAAATCTATCTTGGAGAACACCTTGGCTTTTGACAATTGATCAAACAAGATATCCATTCGAGGTAGAGGATACTTGTTTTTAATTGTCACCGCATTCAGTGGTCGGTAGTCCACGCACATCCGTAAGGAGTTATCCTTCTTCTTCTTCACAAATAGTGCAGGACATCCCCATTCCAATGAACTTGGACGAATTAAACCCTTAGTCAATAGATCTTGGAGTTGTTTCTTCAACTCGACTAATTTATTTGAAGGCATCCAATAAGGCCTTCTTGAGATCGGTGGTGTTCCAGGGATTAACTCAATGGCAAACTCAACATCTTTGTCTGGTGGAAGACCGGGTAACTCATCTAGAAACACGTCTGGAAACTCGCACACTACTGGAATCTTGGCTAGAAGAGTAGTTTGGACTACATAAGTTGTACTGGTCAGATCTATTCTTCTAGGTAAGGTTACTTGAAATGTACCTTCTCCAACAGGTTCCTTGAGAGAAATGCTTCTTCCTCCAACATCAATTACTACTCCCATCTTATTCATCCAGTTCATTCCTATAATCACATCTAGAACTAGACCTGGCATAACTATCAAGTTAAGCTGATACTGCATGTTTGCTATACATAGGGTTATCCCCCAAATTATCTGATTAGTTAACAGATCAGCCCTAGCTGAACTGATCTGATAAGCACATTTCAATTCAACTATCTTTTGCTCATACTTTTTTGCAAATGCTTGACTTATGAATGAATGTAATGATCTAGAATCAAACAAAACGACTACAGGATGATTGTTGATAGAAAACATACCGGCTATCACGGACTCTCCTTCTAGGATGTCATCATTGGTGGTGTGGTGCACACGAGCTTGGTACTGATTCTGCTACCTCTTGGGATATGGGCAAAACTTCGTAAAGTGCCCAGGTTGATTGTAGTTGAAACACGGTCCTCTTACTTGAGTAGCAGCTCCAGATGAACTGCCTTGTCTGGTCTTGGCTTGTGGCATCGCCATCTTGAATGGCTTCTGATTCCTCTGAGGTTGCTGGGCATTCTGATTCCTCCATTGGGGTGGCCTAAACCTTGCACCAGGGGCAGGCGGATGATACGCAGAATGATTTGCCATTGGGGCCCTTGGCTGGGATGGACCTGACTCAAAAGCCCTCTTGCGAGTCTTGGATGTAGCATATACATTGTTGTTCTTTTCTTGCTTTAAGCAGTCACTAACAAAGTCATTAAAACTAGTTCTAATGTTAGTACCCACGTGCTTCATCATCTTGGGATTCAGACCTCTCTTGAAACTAGTGATCTTTTTGGCATCGGTATTCACCATGTCAGAGGCATAGCGACTTAGATTATTGAATGCATGTAGATACTGGGTCACCGTCTTGGTGCCTTGGTTTAGTGCTAGAAATTCTCCAAACTTCATTTCGGTCAAACCCGGTGGAATGTAAACTCCACGAAAAGCCTCCGTGAACTCCCTCCAAGTAATGTGGGCATTGGGGGGAAAGTGGTGCAGTGGTGCTTCCACCACATTCCTGCAGGGCCTTGTAGCTGATGAGCTGCATACTCAGTTTTCAACACTTCTGTCATCCTTAGAACATGAAACTTATCTTCCATGGTGTTTATCCACTCTTCCGCATCCAATGGCTCTGCCGCTTCTTTGAAAATTGGTGGTCTGGTGTCCATAAAGTCCTTAAAACTGCTATGCTGATTCGCTTCATGTCCACCTAGGTTTAACCCACGACGGGTGTTGTCAGCAATATGGTGCAATGTAGCTTCCATGTTCTGCTGCATGCCCTCCATGTTGCGTTGACTTCCAAGGAACTGTGCGAAGAACTGTTCCGCGGTGTACGGTGGAGGAGGAGGTGGTGGTGGTGGATCACGGTTCTCATTCCCAGCAGCACTGCCACCTGCCTCAGTCATGTCATACATGGTACGACGAGTGTTCGGCATCTGCATATTTTAGCAACAGTAATTATTAGGCGATGTTGTAGAAATTGCAGGTGAATGAAAAATTATGTTGTACTGAATTTACTAGAGAGAATAAATTCATACAATAAAACAGGGGCACAATAAGTCATTCCAATTAACTCAACATTACTAATTAGATTACTGAAGCACACACATCGCGTCCATTACAACCAAATTGCCAGCATACATACACTGGACTTTTGACGTTCAGATATCGCCACAAACACATCCAAGTTTTCCAACATTACATCAAGGTCTTAGTCTTTCTACTCATGATTACATGCCAGACATGTCAACCATGCAAAAGGTCATTGCAAACGAAACCCTAGTAGCTAGCGCAACAACTACTAGCCTACTCATAGTGGTCGCTGTCTAAGTCGGAGATGTCGACATTGTCACTATCTACATCATCGTCGTCATCATCAGCTGGTGCCTCAAGCTCTTTGGGATCCTCGTCCTCATCTAGATCCATCTCTGTGGCTCCAGGCAGAACGTAAGGGTGGAGCTGGTTATTCAGTTGATGAACCTCCTCATGTAGGTTGTCATTGTACTCTTCTGCATTGGCCAGTTGCTGCTCCAGCTCAACCTGTCGAGCTCTCAGAACATCTTCTGCAGACTAGGCTTCATTCCTCTGGTGGAGCACATGGATCAACATGCGCTTAGCGTTCCTATTGGTGGTGGTCAGATGCTCAACCTGCTCTCTCAGTGCATGCATGTCTCCCTCATAGGCTCTAGTCCTCTAGGTCGCCTGATCCCTCTGATGAGCCAACTGAGCCATCTCTGCACTGAGCCTCTCAATTTTAGCGTTGTGATCCCTCTGAAGCTGACGTCTGTCATCACGAGACTGACCAAGAGCACCAGACACACATCTTAGGCTACCTTCTACTCCATCAAAAGCCTTCATCACTGCAAACATGGCGCTCATGGCAGGGTTATCACTGTTCTGTCCTTCTGCTGCACTAATCTCCAGAGATCTTCCTCTTGCTTGCTGCCATGAGTCAGTGGAGGGGTTGCCCCTCGGAAAGACTCCAACTAAAGCGGCTGCCAACTCTTGAGGAAAACAATCCATGATATCCCTTAGTATCCCAAAGGCTACACTATCAGTTGCTTCTTCAGCGGTCCTGCCAGTGGACTCATAATGCCAACTAGTCCACTCAGAATCGTCACCTTAGGGACAAACAACGGCCTCCACAGTAACCAAGAGACCTTCCCCCAACTGCTCATCTATCCAGAAGTAGTGGGGCTCCATTCCATTAGGATAGCCTACATAGCTGAGCACTCTCCACAAGAGTGCAGACATCCCAAACTCTCCAAGAAACGTGTGGCACTAACGGGTACGTGGAGCAAGCTGATGGCAGGGAGCTCTGCCTTCGGTGGACTTGCGAGCGGTCTGCTTTGTGCGTGCCATCTGTAGCAAATTTGTTTTATTACTCACGTGAGATCAAGGTTAAGTTGTCATTTTTATCAAAATGAGATAATCAACTTATAAGGGGAGGAACAATGCCATGAATGATATGTAACAACATGATGCATGCACGTTCCGTACGTTCTCACAAACTTAGGAAAAATAACAATTGCTAGCGGCATAGACGGTGGCATACAACGGTCTCTGATAAACGTAGCTAATACGTACTACACGATAGCGCTGTTATGTACCTACAAAAGATCCACTTCAGCCCAAACCCTGATAGTATGAAAAATATGCACGAAAGCAGTAAAGTGATCTACTCGTTCTACACGCATCCCTAGATATGCGTACCACGGTAGCAACTACCTGAACCATCGTCCTATCGACGGCATCGTCACCACAGGACAGAATTTCCCCACACATTGGATACCTTCATGCAAACACGCGTATGGCATGTAAATAATCTAGCATCATATAAGCACTTCCCTAGATCAGCAGTGTATCCGATCATGCTCTCACAACTCTCACTTACCGAGGCGTAGAGGCAATGGATCCATACATTACCACTCAAGTGAATGGCACTCATACAATAGCACGCCGTATGAGCAACGAAATAGAAAATGATGCAAAGACCCCCAAGTCAGTACTTAAATAAGCCACCTAGAGTCCTTAACTGGGCATAAAGGATATGACCACTGGCACACTCTTAAGTTTTTAATTAGAGGTTGAAACACCTATATACTATAGTTTGCAATTAGTTTTGTAACACAAAACCCTTTTGTTTTAAATACACACATGAACAGTAACCTGCTAAACCTTGCTCTGATGCCAGCTATAACAGAACCGACCAATTATACGAGATTAAGTAAGGAAATCTTCCACCGAAGCAGATAATTTAGCAAACTTAAGCCCATATAACCTGGTAGTCCGTGAAACCATGAAGGATTTCAAACCAATCGACATACAAACCAAGATCGTACAAGTTTAGCAAGTACCATCACATGTTACATAAAGTTTGCAATGATAGTTGGATACATCAGAGTTTAGAATATAAAGTTATTACAAACCAAGTTCAATCTAAAATAGCGGAAGCAAATAGTTTTAAAGCCACACACACACACTTTTAGTTCAGATACAATGCCAGTAGGTAGTCATCTCCAACAAAAGCATCAGATGAGAGATACGGAGTGACCATTGCCCTTGGTCCTAGTTGTCACCCATCGCCAGGTACAGGCAGTTAATACAATAGCCGTAGTACATTTGACCATCTGCAACAACAATGGGAACAACGCCCTGAGTACGAGAAGGTACTCAGCTAGACTTACCCGTCTTAAACCAAAATAAAGCGACACCAAGGGTTATGCAAGGCTTTCTTTAGTGGGCTAGCTGACTTGTTTGCAAAAAGCATAAGCTATCATGAAGAAACCATTTTAAGTACTTTGCATTATCTTTATTATAACCTATCCACCTAGGTAAGCACCTGTACTATAGCAATCACTTGATTAACCAATAACATCCAGTTATCAATTTAGATTTAGCATATCCCATACCATCTAGATAACCATCATTGTTCCATAATAATTACTACGATGTCATAGCTCGTGTCAAGTGCTCACTATCCAGGAGCGATGGCGATTCGAATCGATTCCTAACCAGCTGGTGATTTATTCCTCACAAAAACCACACTCACCGATCAAGTGAGCTACAGATCACCAATGACACTTTCCAAGTAGCCGTGGTATAATAGCTGGGACCGCACTACCCAGGGACCGCTCGACTGCTAGGACGCACCTTGGGCTCACTCTTCGCATCCCTGTCATACCCCCTTCAGCACTAGTCTACCAATCCGAGTTTATCCTGGCTCGAATAGTGTCACTAGCTTCGCGGTCAAAAGGTACTTTATTCGGCCAGCTAAATATGAGGCATGCGTTCAGCCTGACAAGAGGGATGAGCAACGATCGGTCCTTAATCGACACAAACGGAAACTAACAGCACCCTAGAACCCTGTCTGGTTGCCTCCAACTTTTTTCGTCCGGTCTCCAATTATCCATCACACATGGTTAATTCTAGGATATCATTCTTTCCATAGCTAAATTCTTCTAGTAACCACCTATAATGTAGGTGACCGGATATCACCGATCGCTACCGATCTAAGCAAGGCTAAGCAGTTATTCAATCCTGACCTAACAGGGTAAAAGGTAATAAGGTATGCAATGATAATAATAAATGCATCAACGGTTTCAATCAACTCCTACAACTTAATGCAACAATATATAAACTCATATATATAGAAAGAATTGCTTTTATAAATTAGGAGACTTATAATGCTCTGGGGCTTGCCTCGTTCGAACAAACTAGGTTGATGATCCACACACTCGGGCAAGTCCTCTCTTGGCTCCTCTTCCTCTAGCACCTCCTGTGCCTAGACTTCTTGTGGATCTGTCCCGGTCTGCTCTTCCTGAACTACTACTAGCAACTCCTCCTGTGATCCTGTATGATGCAGATGTATGAGTGCTAATGCATAGGTGCATCAAAGAGATGACATGTAATGATCATGATGCATGAAATGTAGATGAACATGTTTAACTTTATTGGACATAGTAGAAGTAAAGCCCTTCTACAAGGTAGCCAATATCATCCAAGAACATGTACTACCATACTACTACTACAACCACTGTACTAACATGCCAAGTCACCACAGCAATCTAAGATGCTTCAAAGATACACCAAAGCAAACATTATCAACTAATCATGCATTAAAGAAGATTTGTTTATTTCATTCTAAACTAGGGCTACAATAGCAACATATATTTTTGGTGCTCATAAAAATCTAAGAAAATTACAGTAGCATAGTACTACTCTAAGTAGACTACCATAAAATTTTCATGGCATTTGGATAAGTAAAATAGCCTACACAAAAATGACAAGCTATGGCATAATTATGAGCATGAAAATACTTTGTACTATGAAAAGTGTCAAACAATAGATTTGGTATTTTTCCTATGTTCTACACAGTAAGCAATCACTGTACAAAAATTATCATACACATGTTTCATACAATTTTTGCTCTCTATTAAAATAACAAAAATCATCAATTAAAAGTACTTGAACTACACCTCAATATTTCTCTATAGAACATGCATGGCATATATTTTTCACAGAAAGTACATCTCAAGAATAGATCAACCAAATTGGAATCATATTTTTCTGATACATATAGGATTTACTAAACATTTTACAAGATATCAGCAATATCAAGAATTAAATAAAGCTCTACATTAAAGTATCTCAAAAATGACATGCAATATTTTTATCATGTAGATCTGGTGACAAGGAACACAACAAAATTTGTTTCATCAATTTTGGAGCAATATAACTCAAGATATACATTTTACAAGCTTTTTAATCAATTTTTGAAATCATTTTAGAAATCCTTTTCTTTAAAACTGAAATTCCACCGAACCCTAATCTGCTAGGTGCACCCGGTGCAGTGCACCCAGAGGTGCTGCCACACGGGACCCGCGGTCAAGCCGGGCCCACGCGTCAGCCAGAGCCGAGGCAGGGGTCGTCGTTGACCGGTCGGCTTTCGTCGCCGGTGAGCTCGCTGGCGGTGAGGTCACCACCAGCGGCTTCCCGCTACGAGGTGGACCTGATGCGCTAAGAACGGGCACTGGAGGAGCTCAGAAGTGATCTCACCGGCGCACATGGCGACACGGTGGCACGGCATGCCCACGTGCGGGCACTTCCCGGCCACAGCAAGGCACGGGGAGGCGCGCACGAGGTTCGCAAGGGTAAGGTGGTGCTAACGCGCGCGAAATCGGAAGGAGAAAGGGAGCGAAGTGGAGCAGAGAGGGGCTGTCCACGCAGAGCCAAGCTCCGGCGAGGAGAAGCTTACTCCAGCGAGGAATTCCCGGCCAGTGAAGGCTTACCATGGTGAAGCGACGCGAGCACGGGGTGCACGGGGTGGAGGCAGAGCTGCTGCGAGACGGAGTGGTCGACGGCGAACTGGAGCGGCCGGAACGGCCAACTCCGGCGTGGAAGCTTGTGCTGGCGGTGGTGGGCACATGTGCTGCTGCTGCTGTCCGAGCGAGAGAGGCAGGGGGAGTGCGGCGCCAGGGCATGTCTGGCCGAGCCTTGAAGGCAGCACGGGGACGGTCGGGACGCGGCAGGCCGGTGGTGCCACGCGGCGAGTTCACCGGCGCATGGCCGCCACGCGGCAGTCGCGGCCTGACGCGGTCGGGGCGCTGGCGTGGGTGAGCAGACGGCGGCGCGGAGGCAGGCCGGGCCGGCTCTGCGAGCTGGGCCGAAAGGGAGGCGGCGGCCCATTCAAGGTAAAACTGATTTTTTTCAATTTCTTTTCTCTCCCAATTTCATTCAAATGAATTTTTGAACTTTTTCAAAGCAGTTTCAAACTTTGGCCCAAAAATAAAAGTTGCTCAAAAATTTATTCTCTACAACTTTGCTTTTATGACCAAAGTCAAATTCCAAATAGATTTTGAATCACAAAATAAAAATCAATATTAATTCAAAACCCTAATTTTGAAGAATTATTTTTAAAAGCAAAATTTGGCAAAAATTTAAATATAAACTTTGCTCCAAATTGTATCCTAAATATTTATAAGCTATCTTAGTGATCAAACCAAGAAATCATATCACCCAAACATGAGCATGGCATTTCAAATAGTTTAAACATGATGAATTTCAATTTAATTTCAGCACCACATGAAATGACACTTCCTTTCTTTAGAATGGAATGCATACATGCTGCTTATGCATAATGAAATGATGATTATGCTCATGAGATGGAATGTTAATGCATGCTTAACACCGAGGTGTTACATCCAGGTCCCCGTCCAAACTTGGACTCCAAGCCCTCACTCCTGAGTCCCAGACTCAGTGCGGTGCAAGGACCTCCACCATCCCCGCCTCCAATCAGTCAGTCCAGAAAGAGCCGGATCCACAACAAGAGAGCAACGAGTCTTCCCCATGCCCATACCTAAGTATGTGCTCGGGATAATAAATCTATGACTTGCCAAGAGCCGTATGCAATGACTGGTCCTTAACCGACATAGACAGGGAAAAAGTGTAACCAAGCTATGCCCTATTGGCCATAGGACATAACCTCTTACACCCATACCTAAACCATATCCCTGCCCGATCACCACTTTTTCTTTCCACCATTTTATCATGAGTGATCATAATTATCACCTATTGCGAGTAACGGCAGGTTACTCGCGCTACCAAAATCCTGAGCATAGCAGCTACTCGACCTATACTAGTAGGACTCATAGGTAAATATATTTATGCATGTAGTTTCCATAAAATACCTGTAACGTAAATGCACATCATATATATATTCAGTGGTCATTAAAAATAGGGGTTATGCACCGGGGCTTGCCTTGGGCAGGCGGTGGGTCAACAAAGTCAGCACCAAAAGGCTCCGGGGCTCCCTCCCGCATGAGGATCTCCTCCTCGTACTCCTCAATGACCTCTTCATACTCCTGTTCATCCATGGGCGTGAACTCTACCAACTTGTGATATGCATGCATGAAATGATGATGCAACACTTAGTAATACGGCAACAACAACTCTTAAAATAGAAATCCATCTATCAAGCTACTAAGCGAGCTCTACCAACTAAGGTGCTAAGTTACCTACTGTTACCACTAACAAGTATGAAGCATGACATATTTATCATAGCAACTAAAGGTATTCTTACTCCTAGTACCGATTTACTCTATATATGATAAAACAAGAGTAATAGCTACTCTATTTATCAACCTACTCTAGGGCTACAAAATTTACAGCAAGTACATAATAATCTAATGGGCCTACTATAAAAATTTTGTAGCTAAATCTATCACCAATTAGCCACAAGAATTCCTACAAATATTAAGCTAAATAATACTAAGCTTTTTAATTGAATTTATGAATCTATCATTCTCACAGCTAACTGTAAACTAACTACGCCAATAGATAAATAACATTTTTGTGAACCTAGCAAATTTTGTTTCACTATTTTTGGACATATATAAGATTTACTACAAATTATCAAAGTTTAGTTCAAAACTTAATTGAATAAACATTTATAACTTTACTGGAAATTGGAAAACCGTATTCTACGGCGTGTCCCACAACCGCGCGGTGCACGTGCACACCCACGCACCACCGCATGGCCCACGTAGGGGCATGGCCCACGCAGGGGCGTGGCCCAGCCGAGTGATGACGGCCCGCGACGGGAAGGCCCGCGCGCATCGGAACATTTGCTAAAACGTCCTCCTCCTACCGAATCTAACCAAGGTCCATAGTACTATTTCTTCAGTCAACTATCTTACGAATATGACCCTCCCCTTTTCCTTCTTTACCATGGCCAAGTCCTACTGAACCCGCGAACGCACCGGCGTGGTGGCACTGGCACCGGTGGTTACACCGGCGAGCCCAACCCTTCCCCGCCCTATCTATAGAGCCGATGCTCACCTATACTCCAACTTGAAGCGGTGAGAGGCAAAGCAGTGAATGGAGATGCTAGCCCAAGCTCCCTCCATGATGAAGGACTCCTCCCTATGGCAGTGACACGTTCCCATGAGCCAAGGCATAGACAACATAAACGAGCTCTAGAATGGGCATCAACGACTCACCCTGAACCTACCAAACATTGTGGATTGACCGGAGATGACCCGAGCCGAGCTGGCTGTGTGCACATGGACAGTACAGCGGTGGCAAGGCTATGTCAGGGGTGGCTAGGCGGTGGTAGCAATTAGGCAAAGGTGCATAGGGTGATGAGCAAGTGGAGGTGAAGTTGGGGGTGCAACTAATTGGACGAGAGCAGCTCTGGCGAAGGGGTTTGCCGTCGACGTGCGCCATGATGGTCTTAACAACCCGGCGAGAGGAAAACTCCAAATTTGAGCATGGCATGGCGAGGCTCACTACAAGGTGGGGTCAAGTGTGTGGCTAGCTACTCAGTGGAGCCAAGGATGGAGTTAATTGGACTGAGGTGGCTCCACTAGGGTGAATCCAGAGGAGCGGGTCTGATGACATGGTGACCGAGGAACAGGGAAGGTAGGCAAGGTTTGGCTTGGCGCTATCATGGCAGGATGTGGCCATCAACTCAAAGCACAAGCATGCATGGGTGAAGGAGGACAGAGAGACGTGCCCAAGGCGCTTGGCCGTAATGCTATAACACGTAAGCCAACGACGGCTCGGTATATTGCGTCGTAGTGGATGGCGCCAGCCAGGGGAAAGGCAGCAACGTGGTGTCGCGATGAGCGCTGATGTGGTGGCATGGTAGTCTGGCAAACCACGCGTGTGCAGCCACGAAGTGTCAACGGAAATAGTGACACTGCTATTGTGGTGGTCAGAGCACAGTGCAGCACGATGCGACGGCAGCAGGCGGAGCAAGGCCGGCAACAACGCGACGCGAGTGGCCCAAGGGCACAGCAGCGACGTTGACATGGGTGTACGCCATAGCAGTGGGAGGAGCAGCCACACGTCTCAGGAAGCTAGCCACCATGGCTAGCTAGACATGACCAGGCATGCGCGCACACGGCTGGTGCGCTAACATGGCACAGGGCAGTGGTGACCGTGGCCAGACGCTGAAACTGACTGGAATCGTCATGCGCATGACTTTTAAAGCGTTCCAAAAATCAAACCCGATGATTCAAATGCCTAACCGGTTTTTCTATACTCAAGGCGGTACATAGGGCTACCAAACTAAGCCAAAACATCTTGCCACTACTTAACCCACATCTCCTACAAAAATTGTCGAACTTAGCTTCGTCGAACCATTTTCCAACTTAGGAATTTCGACCAAATCACGATCGGATTCACGTCGAATTTGATTTCCAAGCTATTTGATACACTAGCTAGTGAATCCTGTTCTCAACCACAAGTATTTCACCATCACCTACAAAGTCCATACTACAAATTGTACTAAAGTTTCGCATATGCGTTCTATAATATTTTTGTTCAATAAAAATTCATTTAGAACCCTAAATGATAAAACATGACATGAAACAAAACATTCGTTTCGCGTTTCCAACAAATGTTTTAAGTTATGTATATTGATTTACACCCTATATTACACATATTTACACATAAGTATGATGCTCATGTAGTGTTTTAGCAAAAAGGTGTACAGTGTAACACCGAGGGTGTTACAAATCTACCCCCCTAAAACAAAATCTCGACCCGAGATTTCATGTGTCTAGTGTGGGAAGGAGATAGGAAATACATTTCATCATAACAACTACCCATCAAAGACAGAGAGAAGGTGGGGGTAATGCTTCAATATGTAGCTCTCTTGTTCCCACGTGGCTTCATCCTCTGAATGGTTTTGCCACTGCACCTTGTAGAACTTTATCACTCTATTCCTTGTCACTCTCTCCTTTTCATCTAGGATTTTGATAGGGTGCTCAATATAAGTCAAATCTAGCTAGAGGGGAATCCCTTCAATTTCCACAACTTCATCAGGAACCCGCAAACATCCCTTCAATTGCGATACATGAAACACATCGTGTACCACAGATAAAATATCAGGAAGCTAGAGATGATAAGCAACTAGGCCACACTACTCCAACGCCTAATAAGGACCCACATATCAAGGGGCTAGCTTGCCATGGATACCAAACCAGTGCACCCCTCTCATAGGAGACACCTTGAGTACACATAATCTCCAGCTGCAAACTCTAAGGGCCTTCTTCGCTTGTCTATATAAGCTTTCTATCGGCTCTGAGCTGCCTTCAAGTGACTTTGATAATGCTCATCTGCTCTCGAGCCTCTTTTATGAAATTAGGCCCAAAGTACCCACGGTCTCTAACTTCAACCCAGTTGAGTGGTGTCCTACACTTTCTTTCATATAGAGCTTCAAATGGTGCCATGCGGATGCTTTCTTGGTAGCTATTATTGTAAGAAAATTCAGCTAACTTCAAGCATTCATCCCATTTCTTAGGGAAAGAAATGGCACAAGCTCTCAACATGTCCTCGAGCACCTGGTTCACCCTTTCTGTTTAGCCATCAGTTTGTGGATGATATGTTGAGCTTCTAAGGAGATGAGTGCCAAGACATTGCAGCAGCTGGTCCCAAAAATGAGAGACAAAGGCTGACCCTCTATCAGAGATGATAGTAAGGGGGACCCCGTGCAGAGTCACAATCCAGTCAAAGTATATCTAAGCATACTTCCTAGCTACATATCTGGTGTCCACCGGGATAAAATGAGCAGACTTAGTTAGACGGTCCACAATGACCCAAATAGATAATTTTGAATGATGAGCTTCATTCAAAATCTTCCTTTTTAGCTCTTCATTGGATGGAACCATCGATCTATCTTTGTATCTCACTACTCCTTGCTCATCAACACTGAAGTGAGGGCCACGCCCTTCGGCAATCAATTTCCTAATGTGAGGAATTTCTTCAATGTCTTGCCTTTGCTCCTAAATAATCTGCTTGAGCAACTCTGAGGTCAAAGCAATGTGAGCCAGCACCTCAGCATGGTTGAGAGACAAAGGTGTTTCCTCAACCTGATGTGACTTTCAGCTCAAAGCATCACCCACTACATTGGCCTTTCCTGGGTGGTAATGCACCTCCAAGTTATAATCCTTTATCAATTCCAACCATCTCCTTTGTCTCATATTTAGCTCAGACTGAGTGAAATATACTTGAGGCTCTTATGATCTATAAAGATATGTACTTTGTTTCCCAACAAGTAATGCCTCCAAATTTTTAGAGCGTGGACCATAGCAGCCAGCTCTAAATCATGGGTGGGGTAATTTACTTCATGCTTTTTTAGTTGGTGTGAAGCATAAGCTATCACACACCCATCTTGCATCAGCACACATCCCAACCCTATATTCGAGGCATCATAGTATACATCAAAGGGTCTGTCAATATCTGTTTGGGCCAACACAGGAGCAGTGGTCAGAAATGTCTTCAAAGCTTGGAAGGCTTCTTCATAGGCTGGGCTCCAATCAAACTTGGCTTCTTTTTGGAGCAGCTTGGTCATTGGCTGGGCTATCTTAGAGAAATCCGAGATGAAACGCCGATAGTACCTAGCTAGACCAAGGAACTAACAAATCTGGTGCACAGACTTGGGAGACTTCTAATTCAACACATCTTATACCTTGCTGGGATCTACTAAAATGCCATCAGGTGTCAACACATGCCCCAAAAACTACACTCGATTTAACCAGAATTCACACTTGCTGAATTTAGCATACAACTTGTGTTCCCTCAATCGAGCCAGTACTATCCAAAGGTGTTGGGCATGCTCTTCATCATTCTTGGAATATATCAGGATATCATCAATGAATACCACAACAAACTTGTCCAGATCCGGCATAAAGACTTAATTCATCAGGTACATGAAGAATGCAGGAGCATTGGTGAGACCAAAAGACATTACTAGATACTCATACAACCCATACCTAGTAGAAAAAGTTGTCTTTGGTATATCTTGTGGTCTGATCTTGATCTGATGATAGCCTGAACGGAGGTCAATTTTTTAGAACACCTTGGCACCAGCTAATTGATCAAACAAAGTATCTATGTAGGGTAAAGGATAATTGTTCTTAATGGTTACCACATTAAGGGGGCTGTAATCCACACACACATTTGGATAGTGCCATCCTTCTTCTTCACAAAAATTACTGGGCAACCCCATGGTGAAGAACTAGGACGGATGAAGCCCATTTCCATCAACTCTTCTAGCTGCTTCTTCATCTCAGCCAATTCCTTTGGAGCCATGCGATACGAGCATCAGGAGATAGGAGCAGTACCAGGCTCTAGCTCAATGGAGAATTCCACCTCTCTGTCTGGTGGCAACCCAGGTAGATCTTCACGAAAAACATCCAGAAACTCACATACCACAGGGATGGAGGTAAGATTAGGATAGCCTTCAGCATGGGCAGCAATAGGTAAGACTAGATCTGAGGGTACTAGAAGAGACATCCTATCCTTAGAAGAAGGAAGTCGTAACTCCACACTTCTCTGCTCCAAATCCAGGACTACCCCATATACACGTAACCAGTTCATTCTTAGAATAGTATCAATGCCTTGCCCCGGTAGTACCATGAAATGCAGACGATAAATGTGTGTGGCTAATACCAAGTTTACCATGTCTGTCTGAGTATTGATGCACATCTACGCACCCAGAGTACGTATTCTATAGGCATACAGTATAGCCATAAGTGGTATATTGTGCCGGTCTACAAATCCCATGCTCATGAACGAATGTGATGCACCAGAATCAAATAACACATAAGCTAGATGGGAATCAATGGTGAACATACCAGCCACCACTAGTTCCTACTACAATATCTACTCAGCATCCATGAAATTCACCTATCTAGATCGACTGGCTGGCACTTTCCTCTTGATCACTGTCCGCTTGACTAGCCTGGAGTTCGCCGATGGTTGAGTAGACTAGGCTGGCTGGTTCTAGGGACACTCTCAGGCATAGTGGCCATCCTTGCCATATTTGAAACAAGCACCAGGCTTGTTCCCCAATCCTAAACTGTACTAAAGTTTCGCATATGTGTTCTATAACATTTTCGTTCAATAAAAATTCATTTAGAACCCTAAATGATAAAACATGACATGAAACAAAACATTTGTTTCGCATTTCCAACAAACGTTTTAAGTTACATATATTGCTTTACACCCTATATTACACATATTTACACATAAGTATGATGCTCATGCAGTGTTTTAGCAAAAAGTTGTATAGTGTAACACCAATGGTGTTACAGTGTGCCCAACAGAACCCGCCCAATGTAGCTTGCTTTTGGGGTGCTTAGTGTCTAGTAGAAGATGAGCACCTCCGAAGGTGTGTTATTTTAGGTGGTTCTACCATAGTTGGTACCAGAGCCAATAATGAGTCTAAGAGTTTCCTCACTATTTTTTAAAACCTAAAATTTGACCAACAAGAGTTTTGCCAAGAGTAGGATGTGATAAAATCATCTAAATAAGTATAAGCCCTAGCAATATGGTCTATCTAGGATAGCAGCACTGGTTTTATCTAAATAGTTTCCTACAGGTACACTGACTTACGTTGCGTAAGAATCATTTAGCATAGGGAAAGTGAGTGTGCGATGTGCAGAAAATTTTGTGAATGCTGCTATATTCTGGCTTGAGTGAACATACAGGCCGATGCATACATCATGATAAGAGAATCTGGTTAAACTAAACTCCCCCTACATGTATAATTGGTTTAGTGAATTGATAGGATAAACTATAAGAATGCTTTAATGAATGTCCTATCGTGTCTCTAGTTTCTTATTCTTGATCTGGAGGGTTGTCCTAAATAGTTGGTTCCTATCTGTTACAGATGAACCTGAGGTCTAGTCGTGGGAGCACTAGTGCCAGAGCGGGCCACGGTCTTGGCGAAGGCCAAGGTGAAAGTGGCCGGGGCAATGGGAATGGCAACGGGGAGAGCCATGAGGCCCCACTTCTAGCTCCTCCTCCTCCGCCATCACCACCTCCGATGACTCATGTGGAGATGATGGCAGAGATGTTGGCTGCTCATCACGAGTCAGCCCATGCCATGGAGCTGTTAGCACAGGCGATTGGTGGCTTCACCCATGGAGTCCATGGAGGAAATGGTGGGAACATGGGTGGTGCCCGCGGTCCTGAGGGACCCTGCTCTTATTAGGATTTCTTAAAGACGCACCCACCCATGTTCACACTGATGGCTAAGCCTCTAGATGCGGAGCATTGGCTTCGTATCCTAGAGCAAAAGTTTCTGCTTCTCACCATAACTAAGGAGCAGAAAGTGCGCTTTGTAGCACAATAGCTGTTGGGATCTGCTAGTGCATGGGGGGACACATTTAATGCCATGCAGCTAGCGAATCACCAGTGACCTGGCAGGAGTTCACTGTAGCCTTCAGAGAGTATTATATTCTTGTTGGTGTTCTAAACAAGAAGTTGACAAAATTTCTGCACCTGAGGCAAGGAAGCATGTCTGTGATGGACTATGTCAACAAGTTCAACCACTTGTCACATCATGCTGGGACTCATGTTGATACAGATGAGAAGAAGAGGGACTGTTTCTATCGCGGCCTCTCTTGCAGCCTATAGAAGGAGTTATATACTAGGAACTACCAGACCTTTGGGGCCATGATGAACGCTGCTATTGCCATGGAGGGATTGCAGCATGACTCTTAGGTAGAATGGAAGCGCAAGTGGGTGGCTACTGGGTCTTCTACTCACCCCCATGTAAAGAAAGTATAGGTTGTCAGGTGGGTGCCCTATCAGTGTTCGGATGGGCATTTGTTTCGACAGCCTCAATAGACCTTTCAAGCACCTTCCACTCAGTATCGTGCACCCACTCAGCAGGTGCAACATCAGCAGCCCTAGGGAAAGTAGGCCCCACCTCATCAAGGATAAGGGAACAAGCCTGATGCTTATTTCAAGTGTGGCAGGTAGGGCCACTATGCCTAGGAGTGTCCGCAAAACTAGCCTACCCAGTCTGCTCAGCCCTCAGCTAACTCTCGCCTAATCAAGCGGATAGTTCTTAAGAAGAAAGTGATAATGAGCCGATTTGGACAGGTTAATTTCATGGAGGCTGAGGAAATATTGCAAAATGAACCAGTGAGGGTTGGTATGTTCACCATTGATTCCCATCTAGCTTATGCGTTGTTTGATTCTAGTGTATCACATTCATTCATGAGCATGAGATTTGCACATCGACACAATATACCTCTTATGGATATACCTTTTGCCTATAGAATCAGTACTCTAGGTATACAGTTGTGCGTTAATACTTGGACGAACACAGTGGGCTTAGTATTAGCCACTCCTACTTATCGTCTCCAGTTCATGGTGCTACTTGGGCAAGGCATTGATGCAATTCTGGGAATGAACTAGTTGCGGGTATATGGGGTAGTCTTGGATATGAAGCAGAGAGTTGTTGAGTTATGGCTTCCTTCTTCTGAGGATAGGATGTCTCTTCTTATGCCCTCAGATCCATCCTTATATTGCTGCTCATGCTGAAGCTTCTCCTGATCTTGCCTCTATTCCTGTGGTCTATGAGTTCCCGGATGTCTTTCCTAAAGATCTACCTAGGTTGCCATCGGATAGAGATGTGGAGTTCTCCATTGAGTTAGAGTCTAGCACTGCCCCTATCCCCCGATGCTCGTACCATATGGCCCCGAAGGAATTGGCTAAAATGAAGAAATAGTTAGAAGAGTTGTTGGAAAAGGGATTCATCTGTCCTAGCTCTTCACCATGGGGTTGTCCAGCCATTTTTGTGAAGAAGAAGGATGGCACTCTTCGGATGTGTGTGGATTATCGTCCTCTCAATGCGATAACCATTAAGAACAAGTATCCTTTACCCTCATATTGATACTTTGTTCGATCAACTAGCTGGTGCCAAGGTGTTCTCCAAGATTGATCTCCATTTAGGCTATCATCAAATCAAGATTAGACCACAAGATATACCAAAGATGGCATTTTCTACTAGGTATGGGCTATATGAATACCTAGTCATGTCCTTTGATCTCACCAACGCTCCTGCATTCTTCATGTATCTCATGAACTCAGTCTTTATGCCAGAGTTGGACAAGTTTGTGGTGGTATTCATTGATGATATCTTGATATATTCCAAGAACAAGGAAGAGCATGCCCAACACCTTCAAATAGTACTGACTCGATTGAGGGAGCACAAGCTGTATGCCAAACTCAGCAAGTGTGAGTTTTAGTTAGATCGAGTGTAGTTTTTGGGACATGTTCTGACTCCTGATGGCATCTCTGTAGATCCAAGTAAGGTGCAAGATGTGCTAAATTGGAAGTCTCCCAAGTCAGTGCACCAGATTCGTTAGTTCCTTGGTCTAGCTGGATACTATCGGCATTTCATTCTAGACTTCTCCAAGATAGCTCAGCTGATGACCAAGCTGCTCCAAAAAGAAGCCAAGTTTGTTTGGAGTCTGGCCTATGAAGAAGCCTTTCAACCTTTGAAGAAATTTCTTACCACTGCTCCTATTTTGGCCCAACCAGATATTGATAGATCTTTTGATGTATATTGTGATGCCTCAAAGATGAGGTTGGGATGTGTGCTTATGTAGGAGGGGCGTGTGATAGCTTATGCTTCATGCCAACTGAAAAAACACGAAGTGAATTACCCCACCCATGATTTAGAGCTGGTTGTTGTGGTCCACGCTCTAAAATTTTGGAGGCATTATTTGTTGGGCAACAAAGTACACATTTTTACAGATCACAAGAGCCTCAAATATATCTTCACTTAGTCTAAGTTAAATATGAGGCAAAGGAGATGGTTGGAATTGATCAAGGATTATAACTTGGAGGTACATTACCACCCCGAAAAGGCCAATGTGGTAGCTGATGCTTTGAGCTAGAAGTCATATCATGTTGAAGAAGCACCTTTGTCTCTCAACCATGCTGAGGTGCTAGCTCACATTGCCTTAGTCTTAGACTTACTTGAGCAGATTATCATAGAACAAAGGCAAGACACTTTAGAAATTCCTCACATCAAAAAGTTAATTACCGAAGGGTGTGGTCCTCAGTTTAGTATTGATGAGCAAGGTGTAGTGAGGTACAAGGATAGATTGGTGGTTCCATCAAATGAGGAGCTGAGAAGGAAGATTTTGAATGAAGCTCATCATTCCAAATTATCTATCCATCCTGGCAGTAACAAGATGTACCATGATTTGCGCCACTTATATTGGTGGTCCAATATGAAGTAGGATAGCACCAAGTATGTTGTGGAGTGCGACACTTGTGGGAGAGTTAAGGCAGATCATATGCGTACCCTAGGATATTTGCAGCCTTTACCAATCCCTATGTGGAAATGGGAAGATATTTCCATAGACTTTGTTGTGGGTTTGCCCCGCACATCTAAGGGCTATAACTCTATTTGGGTCATTGTGGACCATCTCACTAAGTCTGCTCATTTTCTTCTGGTGGACACTAGATATTCAGCCAGGAAGTATGCCTAGATATATTTTGACCGGGTTGTGACCCTACACGGAGCTTCCTTTACTATCATCTCTGATAGAGGGTTAGTTTTTGTCTCTTGTTTCTAAGAGCAACTGCAGCAATGTCTTGGTACTTGTCTCCTCAGAAGCTCAGCTTATCATCCACAAACTGATGGCCAAACGGAAAGGGTGAACCAGGTACTCGAGGACATGTTGAGAGCTTGTACCATTTCTTTTCCTAAGAAATGGGATGAATGCCTGAAGTTAGCTAAGTTTTCGTACAACAATAGCTATCAAGAAAGTATTCGTATGGCACCATTTGAAGCTCTGTATGGAAAGAAGTGTAGGACAACACTTAACTGGATTGAAGTGGGAGACCGTGGATATTTTGGACCTAATTTCATCAAAGAAGCCCAAGAGCAAGTCAACATTATTTAGAGTCATTTGAAGGCAGCTCAGAGCCAATAGAAAGTTTATGCGGACAAGTGAAGAAGGCCTTTGTAGTTTGCGGTTGGGGATTATGTGTACCTCAAGGTGTTTCCTATGAGAGGGGTGCATTGGTTTGGTATCCATGGCAAGTTAGCCCCTCGATATGTGGGTCTTTACAAGGTTTTAGAGCAGTGTGGCCTAGTTGCTTAACTTCTAGATATTTTATCGATGGTACATGATGTGTTCCACGTATCTCAATTGAAGAAGTGTTTGTGGGTCCTAGATGAAGCTATGGAAATTGAAGGACTTCCTCTCTAGCCTGATTTGACTTATATCAAGCATCCCGTCAAGATCTTGGACGAAAACGAAAGAGTGACTAGAAATAATGTGGTGAAGTTCTACAAAGTACAATGGCAGAACCACTCAGAGGATGAAGCCACATGGGAACAAGAGAGCTATATCTTGAAGCATTACCCCCATCTTCTTTCTAGTTCATTGAGGTAGTTGTTTGCATTGAAATGTATTTTTTATCTCTTTTCCCACACTAGACACATGAAATCTTGGGGCGAGATTTTGTTTTAGGGGGATAGATTTGTAACACCCTTGGTGTTACACTGTAAATCTTTTGCTAAAACATATCATGAGCATCATGGTTATGTGTTAATGCATGTGATATAGTGTGTAAATCAATTGATGTAACTTAAAACGGTCAACGGAAAGGCATAACGAAAGGTCGTTCGTGACGTATAAAATTATCAAGTACGGATGTTCGTGATTTTTTATTGAACAAAAATGCTATACAATGTATATATGGGACTTTAGTAGAGTTAGGAGCATGAACTTTGTAGATGGCGATGAAATACCTGCAGTCAAGAAAGGAATTCACCAGCTAGCCTACCTAATAGCTTGGAAATCAAATTTGACGCGAATCCGATCAAGACCTAGTCGATTTTGTAAGTTTGAAAAGTGGTTTGACAAGGCCAAGTTTGACAATTTTTGTAGGAGAATTGGATTAATTAGTGGTATGGTTTCATGGCTAGTTTTGATAGCCTAATATGCCCTCTTAAGAATTGCATAGGTGGTTTGTCTATTAGATCAATATTTTAAGTTTATTCGGACGCTTTAAAAATGTGCATGGCACGTTGCTAGTCGGTTTCAGCGACTGGGCACAGTCACCATGCTTCGGCTCTCGGTGTCCCCGTGCCGGCGCACACACCGCCGCGCAGGCCCTGCATCACCGCTGCTGTGCCCAAGCACGTGACTCACGCACGCAAGCACGCACACACTCATGTGCACTGCCACACTCGGTGGGACGCTGGGGGACGGTGGGCCTGGCCGCTCTACTTTGTCGCTGTCATCGTAGGCCCGATGCCTTGGCCGGTCCGTTGTCGCCTGCCTTGTTGTGTTGTTGCGCTACTGCTAGCCGCAGTCATGAGTGCTGGGTCACCGCGTGCTGCCACACCGCTTACGTCATGTCCGCCTACGTCGCTGCACCGCCGTCCCATCACCGTGCTGCCCCACGCTATCACCGCCACGCCACAGCATTACGTCGCGTCCACCTGCGTCGCTGCCATCTCGATTTAGTGCACGTGGCCTTGCCGTGGCCACCGCTTGTCGTTTGCCATTAATGGCACCACGACCACGCTGCTGCGCTGCCACCGCCCGCACATGGGTATGCCCCCTCTCCTAGCTATGCTGGCTCGCAATGATTGCTCGGGTGCGGTTGTCACATCTTGCCAAGGCTCGGGCAAGCAGTCGGACCCCAATCCCTTCTTTTCCCCTCCCTCCTCTGCTGTCGGGCCAGCCAGGCCACGCCTTCAATCTGGCATGGTGAGGTCGTGTCCATTCAATTTAGCGTGTGTCTGACTCCGTCTTCAAGTCTTCTGGCCAACTGACCCCGCATCGTGCCCAATCGTGCTTAGACAAGCTCCAATTTGGAGCCAGCGCCCACCATCGCTCCATTAAAGGCTTAGACGCCGTTGCCATGGGCATTACCCGCCTGGTTCCCCCAAGTCCAATTGGTTACACCCCAGCCTCACCTCGTAGTCCTCCACCCCGTGCGCACCCCAATTTACACTGCTACTACTTGCCCAGCGCTGCTGCCGTGGTCGCACCACCACGGTCGTCGCCGCGCTTGTCATGTGCACGTGGCCAGACTCACTCGGCCCATCCCCAGTCAAGCCATCACATCTTGTAGGTTCTGGGTGAGTTGTTGATGCCCATCCTCTAGTCCTTTCATCTCGGTTGTGCCTGAGCTCATGGGAACATGGCCGCTGTCACCGTAGGAGGCCCACCACCATGGAGGGAGCTCGGGACTATGTCTTTGTTCACTGCTTCACCACCCATCGCCTTGTGTTCGCATCTAGGTGAGCATCAGTTCGCTATCGGGGGTGGGGTGGGGCTAGGTTGGTCGACGTCACCGCCCAGTGTCGTCGCCGCCGTCCTGATGCGCGCGCGGGTGTCCGAGGACCTAGCCGTGGTAAAGACAATTTGTTCCGAGGGCTAGTTTGCTTAAATGCTGACTATAGGAATAGTGTTGTGGACTACGGATTGATTCGGTAGTACCGCAGGGATGTTTTCACAAATGTGCCGAAGCACGCAAGCCTTCCCGTCGTGGGCCGTCGTCACACGGTTGGGCCGCACCCACGTGGGCCATGCTAGTGGGTCGCACGTGCGTGCGCGCTGTGCGTGCGTGGGCCACGTCGCTCGCTCATGGGCCGCGCGGATGGATTTTGGTTTTCCTGTTTTCCAGGGAATTAGTAAATGTTTATTCAATTTAGTTTTGAGCTGATCTTTAGAAAATTATAGTAAATGTTGTAGGTGTCCAAAAATAGTGAAACAAAATTTATTAGGTTCACAAAAATGTTATCTATCTGTTGGTGTAGTTAGTTTATAGTTATATATGATAGTGATAGATTCATTAATTCATTTAGGAAAGCTTAGTATCATTTAGTTTAATATTTGTAGAAATTTTTGTGGCAAATTGGTGATAGATTTAGCCATGAAATTTTTATAGTAGGTTCATTAGATTATTGTGTGCTCACTATAATTTTTGTAGCCCTAGAGTAGGTTGATAAATAGAGTAGCTAGTACTCCTTGGTTTATAATATATAGAGTAAATCGATATTAAGAATAGGGATTCCTTTAGTTGCTAAGTTAATACATGAAATGTTTCATACCTGTTTAGTGGGAATGATAGGTAACGTAGCGTCTTAGTCGGTAGAGCTAGTTTAGTGGCTTGACAGATGTATTTTATTTTAAGAGTTGTTGTTGCCATATTACTAAGTGTTGCATCATTATTTCATGCATGTAGATAATGAGTTAGTAGAGTTTGTGCCTGTGGACAACCAGGAGTACGAGGAGATCATTGAGGAGTATGAGGAGGAGATTCTCATACAGGAGGGAGCCCTAGAGCCATCAGTTGTTGACTTTGTTGACACCCCACCTGCCCAAGGCAAGCACCGGTGCATAACCCTTATTTTGAATTATCACTGAATATATATATGATGTGCATTTATGTTACAGGCATTTTATGGAAACTACATGCATAGATATACCTACCTATGAGTCCTACTAGTATAGGTCAAGTAGGTGCTATGCTCAGGATTTCGGTAGCGTGAGTAACCTATCATTACTCACAATAGGTGATTATTAAGATCACTCATGATAAAATGGTGTAAAGGAAAATGGAGACCAGGCAGGGATATGGTTTGGGTATTGGTGGGTGTAAGAGGTTGTGTCCTGCGACCAATAGGGCATAGCTTGGTTATACTTTTTCCCTGTTTGTGTCGGTTAAGGACCGGCCGTTGCATTGGGTTCTAGGTAAGTCACAGACATATTATCCCGAGCACATACTTAGGTATGGGTGCAGGGAAGACTTGTTGCTCTCTTGTTGTGGGTTTCGGCTCTTTTTGGACCAACTGATTGTAGGCGGGGATGGTGGAGGTCTAAGCACCGCATTGAGTTTGGGACTTAGGAGCGGGGGCTTAGAGTCCAAGTTTGGACGGGGACCTAGACCCTGTGATAGGAGAGTGATGGGTTGGTCCTGCTTGTGCCTAGGGTACAAGCGGGGCATGTGTTTCGGGGTACCCAGCTAGGCACATTGATTTGCAAATCACCAGCGTTCCGGTATAGCTTGTCTATAGTCTTGCACCGTAGTAAGAACTAAAAGAGGAAAGGTGATGAAATAGAACTATTTGCTCAACCCTTGCTTGAAAGTAGAATAGGTGCTTACATAGAATGGCTAGATAATGAATTAACCATGACTGCTAATAATAACATAAATAAGGATTCACTATTAGTATTGCTTTCTGCAAAAAGGAAACCCAGCTAACCATAAAGTTTATCATATCCCTTGGAGTCGGGAAATTATTCTCACTAGTCAGATAAGTCTTGCGAGTACATTGTGTACTTAGGGTTTATTTACCCCTGTTGCAAGTGCAGCTTGAGGAGTAGCCATTGTGTGAAGGATTCATCTGGTAGGCACAGACGGATCCTTGTATCTTATCGATAGATGTTTCTTTCATTCCGCTGTTAAATTTCCACACTCTGAATTTGGTATTGTAATAATATATTCTTATGAATTCTGAATGTATGAAATGGACTAAGTATTGTAACTCATTCTCATTATTGGATCCTTGGGGAAAAACGTGGATTATTTGGGCTCTCCCTTGGGGTGTGCCCGATGGAACCCGCCTGATGTAGCTTGCTTTCGGGGTGCTTAGTGTCTAGTGGAAGAGGAGCGCCTTCGAAGGTGTGTTATTTCGGGTGGTTCTATCACACCCGGGTTTATGAACCCAAAAGATTGGCTAGAGAGAAACAGTCCCATGCAAATTCATTGGGCAGAGAAGTGGCTGTCGTTTGAGTACAGAGGAAAATCTGTTAAAATTCAAGGAATTACATCTGTGACTCAGATGGGTCCTCCAATTTCACCAAGTCAATTGGATGCATTGGTGAGATAGGATTCTTTACTCTGCTATGTGCAAATCAACCCAGTTATTGAGACCCATTCTACTGAAGTCAAAATTCCAGTGGAGATTCAGGCCTTGGTCCAACAGTATTCTGAAATCTTCTAGCCAATTCTAGGATTGCCACCTAAGAGAGATGGAGATCACACTATACCACTCTTGCCTGGTGCTGCACCATTCAGACTCAGACCCTACCGCTATAATCCATTTCAAAAGGATGAAATAGAGAAACAAATCAAGGAAATATTGGAAAAGGGACTTATCAAGCATAGCTCTAGCCCTTTCTCCTCTCTAGCACTATTAGTCAAGAAGACAGGGGATTGGCGCCTTTGTGTGGACTATAGGCATCTCAATGTCCTAACAGCAAAGAACAAGCACCCCCTTGTAGGGTCTAGATGGTAGACTAGAGGGGGGTGAATAGTCCTTTCTAAATTTAATCACGCCGGCTAACCGAAATAAATGCGGAATTAAAACAAATGGTCTATCCAAGACTACACCCCTCTATCTATGTTCTCTAGCACCTTGCAATGATCCTAATTGAGCAACTAAGGTGCCAAGCTAGCTAGAGCTCACATATCCAATTCTAGAAGCAAGGTCACACAAACCTATGCCACTAGTATTTTGCACATCAGGGAGCTCCTGCACAATTCTAGTAAGCAAAAGCACAAAGCTTCTAAGCTAACTAGCAATGCTCAATAACAAGGCAACCAATGCTAAATTAGAGAGCGCAAATACTTAGCTACACAAACTAAGCAATGTGACTAACAAGGTTACACAAACCAAATTAGCCATGTAAGGGGGCTACTTCTATGCTACACAAGCAAGAGGTAACTAGTGAGCTACACAAGCTAACAAATTACAAGAGCAACTACACAAGCACAATGTATATGAAAGTAATTACAAGCTTGTGTAAGGGGATTGTAAACCAATGGAAAGAACAATGTTGACACGGTGATTTTCTCCCGAGGTTCACGTGCTTGCCAACACACTACGTCCCCGTTGAGACAAGCTCCAAGGTTGTCGTCGGTCCTCTTGCTAGTGGTGACCCACAAGTCACACTCTCCCACGTGGAGTGCTTACCACAAGCTCTAGCACTTGACCTGGCCAGACCACTTGTCACCCTTCGTGTCTCGCTCTACTAGAGTTGCTCTTCGCGGCTCCCGTGGGGATAGCACAATGCCCCTCACAAAGCTCTTTCTCCGGAGCATCGCACAAGCTTCTTACGGGCTTCGACGGAGACCACCACTAAGCCATCTAGGAGGTGGCAACCTCCAAGAGTAACAAGCACCACCGGCTTACAAGACGACCACCTAGTGTCACTCGATGCAACCTCACGATGCAATCGTACTAGAATCGCTCACTCACTCAATCGGATGAACACTATCAAGCTAGAGTGAGTTAGAGGGCTCCCAAGCACCACAACATAAGCCACCAAGGCTCTAGTGTGCTAAGCTCTACTAAGCTTATGTCCAAAGGTCAACCAACACTTCTATTTATAGCCCCATAGGCTAAAATAGCCATTACCCCTTCACTGGGCGTTTTTTGGGACGACTGGGCGCGTAGGTCGTGTGCACCAGACGCGTCCGGTCGTAGCGTCCGGTCGTAGCCTGGTCGCCATGTGTCCCTTTCAAATTGTTTAGCCATTCACGCCCAATGGCTATCACTGCGCACAGTATACCATGTGATCGGACGCGCCTTTAGAAAATGACCGGACACAGGAGACGCAGCGTCCGGTTGAGTCCAGAGAGCTCCTAGAGCTGCTCTGGGCCAACCAGACGTGTCCGGTCACACCGGACCAGACGCTCCCAGCATCCAATCAATTATAGCGCTAAAAACCCAAGACTTGCTGGTTCATACCGAACGTGTCCGGTCGAGTCTAGAGAGCTCCTAGAGCCGCTCAACTACGACCGACCACGTCCGGTGTGGTCAACCGGACGCACCCCTGTGTTCGGTCCTCTCTGGACCAACACCCACACTCCACGTCACTTAGACCGGACACTAAACAGTGATTGCTTAGTGTCCAGTCATTGCTACGACCTAGAGTTTGGTCACCTCGTCAACTCTGTTGTGCCTGGCCAGAATACCAGACGCGTCCGGTCACCCTGTGACCAGCGCATTCAACTCATTTTCTTCACCAACTTATTCTTCTTTGCAAATGTGCCAACACCACCAAGTGTACAACATCTTGTGCACGTGTGTTAGATTTTCACAAACATTTTTCAAGGAGTTAACCACTAAACTTGCCACGCCACTCGATCCTAGCAACTATGAAAAGTTAGATCACTTGAGTGGCACTAGATGACCGATATGCAAACAAGTTTGCCCCTCTTGATAGTATGGCCATCTATCCTAAACTCGGTCATAAACTTCTCTACACACCTATGACCGGTGAAATGAAATGCCCTAGGTTATACCTTTGCCTTGCACATTCCATTCCATCTCATCCATTGTTGATGCAACACATGCACCAACCAATCACCAAATGATATGATCCACTTTATATCATCATGTGATTGTATTGGTTCATCGATCTTGACTTCACTTGCTTTTCACCGTTGCCTTCGTACATCGGTGTCAAGTCTTGCTCAAGCTTCACCGCCATGCGATCCATCACTCCAAAGCCTCCGACTTGCCCTTCACGCTTGCAACCGGTCCATCAAGCCAAGTCATGTCTTGATCTTCTCCACCTTGATCACATGACTCTATGTCATGTCTCATGTGCAATAAGCTCCTTTATCATCACATGTGTGAGCTTTGCAAAATCTTTGAGCCATCATCACCGTCATGGCATATGTTGCTCACACATATGTACATGTGGACTAATCACCTATGCATCTCACTTAAACACATTAGTCCACCTAAGGTTGTCACTCAATTACCAAAACCAAACAAGGACCTTTCACCCCTGTCCATCATAGATGAGTTATTAGATGAACTAAGTGGTGCAGCCTGGTTCTCATCTTTGGACCTGTGTTCAGGGTTCCATCAAATCAGAATGGCTAAGGGTCATGAATATAAAACAGCATTCCAAACTCATAATGGGCACTACAAATATCAGGTGATGCCTTATGGGGTTACAGAAGGCCCGGGGACATTCCAAGAGATAATGAACACAGTCTTACCTCCCATCTTGAGAAAAATTGTTGTTGTTTTCATCGATGATGTACTCATCTATAGTGCAAGTTGGCAAGAACATCTGCAACACTTGGAGACAGTGTTCAAGATATTGTAGCAAAACAAGTTTTATGTAAAACTCTCAAAGTGCTCATTTGCTAAACAGGAGCTCAGTTATCTTAGACATGTGATCAGTCCTACTGGAGTTTCAATAGACCCTAAAAAGGTTCAAATCATTGCAGATTGGCCTACTCCACAATAAGTTAAGGAGCTAAGGAGTTTCCTGGGAATGGTAGGCTACTACAGGAAATATGACAAAAATTTTGGATTGATTTCTAAACCCCTAACCAATTTGCTCAAAAAGGGGGAAGTCTATGTGTGGACCTCTAAAACAGAAGCATCCTTCCAATCCTTGAAGACAACTTTAATGATAGCTCCTGTACTTGCCTTGCCAGATTTTTCTAAGACCTTCATTCTGGAGACTGATGCCTCTGACAAGGGGGTTGGAGCAGTTCCGTTACATGATGGACACCCACTGGCATATGTGAGTAGAGCTCTTGGACCCAAGGCTCAGGGTCTTTCAACCTATGAGAAGGAGTGTTTTGCTATACTTCTAGCTGTTGATCATTGGCGTCCTTACTTACTCCAATCTGAGTTCATCATTAGAACTGATCAAAGGAGTCTAGTCCACCTTGATGATCAAAGGTTAACCACTCCTTAGCAGCACAAGGCTCTGACTAAGTTGCTTGGCCTAAACTACAAGATAGTATACAAACAAGGGAAGGACAATAGGGTAGCAGATGCACTATTTAGGACCAGCCATGCAACTGATCATGAACTGTCAGCTGTGTCTATGATTACTTCTCCTTGGGTACAAATTTTATAGAATACATACCTCTAGGATCCTGAAACAGCCAAGCTTCTGCAAGAATTATCAGTCCAATCCCCATCTAGTCACTATGCCTTAGTTAAGGGACTGATCTATTTCAAGGGCAGAATCTGGGTTGGGAATGCAATTGATGTGCAACAACAAATCTTGTTTGCACTTCACTCTAGTGCAGTAGGAGGCCACTCAGGCAATGAAGCCACATATCATCGAGTGAAAAGATTATTTGCTTGGCCACAGCTTAAGCAAACTGTAAGGGATTATGTTGCTTAATGTTCATTCTGTCAACAGGCTAAGACTGAGAGGGTGGCATCTCTAGGATTACTATCACCTCTGCCCATACCTGAAGGATCTTGGAAGAGCATCAGTATGGATTTTATTGAAGGACTTCCTAGGTTAGGTTCTTACAATTGTATCTTGGTAGTTGTGGATAGATATTCAAAGTATGCCCATTTCCTTCCATTGTCTCATCCTTTTACTACTCTACAAGTGGTTGTCTTATTCATGAACAATATCTTCAAGCTCCATGGACTACCTCAGGCAATAGTATTTGATAGGGACAAAATATTCACAAGTAATCTTTGGAGAGAACTATTCAAACTGCTGGGAACTGCATTACATATGAGGAGTGCTTATCACCCTCAGTCAGATGGTCAGACTGAGAGGGTCAACCAATGCCTAGAAACATAATTAAGGTGTTTTGTACATTCTTGTCCTACCAAGTGGTCCTCTTGGCTTGCATTGGCAGAGTTTTGGTATAACACCTCATACCACTCCTCCCTGGGAAACACTCCCTTCTTTGTACTTTATGGCCACCACCCTCAATAACTGGGCATAGAGGCTCCAAGTGTCAGTCAGAACTTTGATCTGAATAGCTAGTTGCAAGAAAGAGAACTGGCTCAGCAGTTGGTTCAGCAACACCTCTTGAGAGCCCATCGAAAGATGAAGACTTAAGCTGACAGACGACGCTCATATCGTAGTTCTCAAGTTGGGGATGCAGTTTATGTCAAGATACAACCATATGTCTAGACCTCTCTGGCTAACCGTTCTTCAAACAAGCTCTCTTTCTGGTTCTTTGGGCCTTACAAAATTGTGGCCAGGATCGGTGAAGTTGCATACCAACTCTAGCTCCCAGAAGATTGTCTTATACATCCTGTATTCCATGTTTCCCAACTGAAGCAAGCTGTCACTTCTGACACTATGGTAAGCCAAGCGCTACCAGACCCTACGATGCACTTTCAGGTACCACAAGAGATACTGGATAGGCGTCTCCACCATCACAACAATACTAGAGTGACTCAAGTGCTGGTCAAGTGGTCCATGTTAGGATTGAAGTGTACCTCTGTGTGTGTAACCAAAGATGCGGTGAAGGCTCCTCACCTTGTCTTCTCAGTAGATGCACCGTAGCAGGTAGACACCGGTGCCATAGTGTAGAAGACGTCTAGCGCGGTGGCAGTGAAGTCCAGTGGCACTGGTGGAGAGACGGCGGTCCGATGGTGACCCTGTAGTGGGCCGACGGTGGTGGCGGGGCACATCCCGTTGCTGGCAGCACGACCTTTGATCGGTTTAGGGTTTCTCTGTAGGTGGGATGGTAGCTCTGTTCAACCTCGTGAAATGAGCCTCGATCCCCACCTTCTCTATTTGTATGTGCTGTGTGACAGGGGCTCACCAACCAGTTAGGGTTGGGCTCCCCCGATCAGGGAGCAGAGGCAAGGGCCCAACAGGCCGTTGGGCCTATTGGTGGAGATCAACTAACATTCTCCCCCTTGATCTCATTCCATCTTTCACTTTCATATCATTTACTTTTGTTCATTCCATTATAGATTAGCTCATAGAGCATGTCTCATCGTCACGGTCCACTGCAGATAGACTTAACAGCTACAACTCACTACTTTGTTCTGAAATAGATACTTATCTTTGGGCCTTCTTTTGTCCAGGAATATTTTAGGCTTTCTCTTAAACCCATGCTAGCTACATGTTCTCAGAACACCATATTCTCTGAACATGTTGGGTGGTAAGCCTTTTGTAAGCGGATCCGCGAGCATCCTTTCTGTACTTATATGCTCAAGACTTATGACTTGATCCCGGACTTTATCTTTCACAACATAATACTCTATGTCAATGTGTTTGGTAGCACCACTTGACTTATGTTGTGAGCATCATGTACTGCTAGATTATAATCACAGTATTACTTTAGTAGTCTATAGATGTCGTCAACCACCTTCAAACCGGGTATGAACTTCGTTAGTTAGTTCACCTGCCCGTTGCCTCATAACACGCTACAAACTGTCATACATTGTGGACGATGTAGTGATAGTTTGCTTTGAGCTTTTTCATGAAATAGCTCCCATTTGCGAGATGATAGAAAATCCACGTCTAGATATGCATTCACTCTCGCATAATCAGAATCTGAATATCCTACCATGTGGAGTGAATTAGATCTTCTATATGTCATCATGAGGCCTTTCGTTCCTTGCAAATAATGCAAGACTTTCTTTACTAATTTCAGTGTTCTATTCTAGAATTGCTCTAGAATCTACCAAGTAAAACCCGGTAACAAATGCCAAGTTAGGGCGCGTATATACTTGAGCATGTTGCAAGCTTCTGATAGCTGAAGCATATGGAACCACTTTTACTTTATCGATTGAGCTCATATTGGTTCCTAGGGCATTGAAAATCCCTATATCTGTCGCCCTTGACTATAGGAGCAGGTGAGGGACTACATTTGTGCATACTAAATTTCTTTAAGATCTTTTCTATGTATGCCTTTTGTGACAGTCCTTATACCCTTTTTCTTCTATCTTGGTGAATCTCGATCCCTAGAACGAATGAGGCTTCGCCAAGATCTTTCATATCAAATTTCTTTGTCTCCAGTAGTAGACTGACATCACTACTAGCAAGTAAGATATCATCTACATACAGGACAAGGAAGATAAACTTCTCATTCTTAAACTTTATATTGACACAATTGTCCTCTACATTCTCTTTAAACCCAAAATTCTTTATTGTCTGATCAAACTTCAAGTACCACTGTCTTGAAGCTTGTTTTAATCCATGAATGGATTTCTTTAGACGGCATCCTGTTCGTTTTTTTCCTTCAATAACAAAACCTTTCGGTTGTTCCATGTAAACATTTTTCTCCAAGTCTCTGTTGAGAAATGTCGTCTTTACATCCATATGATATAATTCTTAATCGTAATGTGCCACTAATGCTATTATGATTCTGAAGGAAACTTTACATGAGACTAGAGAAAAGGTCTCATTGTAATCAATCCCTTCTCTTTGCATAAAGCCTTTTGCCACAAGTCACACTTTATATGTCTCTATATTCCCTTGAGAGTCATGTTTAGTCTTGTAAACCCATTTACAGCCTACTGTTTTGACTCCTTTAGGAATTATTTCCAAATCCCAAACTTTATTGACATTCATCGATTTCATTTCATCTTCCATGGCCTCAAGCCACTTTGATGAATGATCACTTCTCATTCTTCAAATGAGGTGGGATCATCCTCCACTTGAAATTCCTTAGTGTTATACACTTCATAATAAGCAGAAATAGCTGATTTTCTAACTCTTTGAGACCTTCTAGGGGCCTCCACATTTGGCACATCTACTGTTTGAGGCTGTTGTTGCTCCCCCTCATGTGTGGCAATAGGTTCTATAGGATCCTGAAGAACAGGTTTCTCATTTTCATTTATTGTTGTCACAAGTGAAATAACAATAGGTGCTGACACCATAGTATCTTGCACTGTCGGTGCAGCGACAGCATGTAGTGAGAAAATTGGCTCATGAATCATTGGAGTGGGCACATACACCCGCTTCACTTCAAGGTCAATTTCTCGAGCTACCATGCTCCCCTCATCTTTTCATCCTCTAGGAAAACAGCGTGTCTCGTTTCCACAAACTTTGTGTGTCTCTCTGGACAGTAGAAACAAAAACCTTTTGACTTTTTTATGTAGCCAAACAAATGGCAACTTACTGTTTTGGGATATAACTTTCCAATGTTTGGGTTAAACACTTTAGCCTCAGCAGGGCTCCCCACATTCACGGAAGTGGTTTAGTGAGGGTACTCTTTCTGTCCACAGCTCATACGGTGTTTTGGGCACCGACTTTCTTGATACTCTATTGAGAATATGAGTGGCAGTTTTAACACCTCCATTCACAGGCTCAACTGTAAGTTGGAGTAACTTATCATACTGCCCACCATATCCATCAGGGTATGATTGATTCTTTTAGCTATTTTATTCTGCTGAGGTTCACCCGGTGTAGAATACTGGGCTACTATGCCATTGTTTTAGGGTATGCCGACCACAGTACTCCCCCACGGTCAGACCTGACTATCTTAATCTTTAATATCTTGAATTTATCCAGTACATCTTTTCTTTCTTTGATTGGATAAATATAGCCATAATGGGAGTACTCATCTGTGAATGTTATGAATGAATCATAACCATCCACACTCTTTACAGGAAAGCTGATCACAGATATATGTGTGAATAATCTGTAAAATTCCTGCGCTTCATTTGTCATCTTTCTTTACATACTTTCCTTTTATGCATTCTCTGCATTGTTCTTAATCTGAGAGCTCTAATGGAGGAAGAATATCACTCTTAACTAGTCTTTCTATTCTCCCCCTCGAAATATGGCCTGAACAATAGTGCCATAATTTTGACAATGCGTCGTGAGCTCTCTTATACCACCATTTCCAGATTAACTTTCTGTCACCAGCTGCTTTATCAACTGGGTGGCATATGTCTTTTAAGAGCCAGTGAACTAACTCTTTATTCTATCGAGGTACTCAGTGATCGTGTCACACACTAGGATTAAGCCCACAATTGTAGGTTCAATCATATTCTTTATCATAGCCAAACATCTCTTGTTGGCAGTGACCCACTTCCTATGCTCAAAACTCAAAAGTCATAGGACATCTTTTGGGATTCAAAATCACTTTCTTTAGTTGCCCAAGTGGCATCATTCTCTTTTGTCTCCCTCACCGGTGCCACAAACTCAGTGGAACATGGTGAGGTGACTACCCAATCCACCTTAGACAAGATGAAAACCAGGTCAAAACTTTTCTTAACATAAAAATAACATCATTTGCATGCCTTGATTCCAACGTTGGTCAAAATCAAAACATACAATTATTCTTATACACTAATTCTACATCATCGTTGGGCAGAAATAGAATTAATGCATAAATCATTAACTTTTACAACTGTTCTTACACACTAATTCTACATCACCGTTGGGCAGAAGTAGAATTAATGCATAAATCATTAAAATTAACATATGTTCTTATACACTAATTCTACATCACCGTTGGGCAGAAATAGAATTAATGCATAAATCATTAACATTACGATATTGTTATTAACAACGTTGGTCAGAAAATAACAACATCATAATTTTATCAAAACTCTTTTTCTCCAATTAAATACCACATTAGTTCAAAATAACTGGAGAATCAACAATTTCTTTAGCAGCGGAAAAACTTCCTTTTGCTCCAATTAAATATTACGTTGGTACAAATTAACTGGAGAATAAACAATTTCTTTGTCTGTGGAAAAATTATCTTTTCCTTGAATTTTACCCACAGGGAAAATTGCTTTTTCTATTTTCTTTAATCCATTAATCAATTTCCAGGAAATAAACATTTACTGGAAAAACTTTCCTTTTCTCCAGTTAAATATCACGTCGGTTCAAAATCACTGGAGAATATACTTTTTTTAGCAGCGGAAAAAACTCTAACTCAATTTCTTAAATTTTACCCACAGGTAAAATACCTTTTTCTATTTTTCTTTTGAGCCAATTTGCATTTTCAATTTTCCAGGAAGTAAAAACTTTTCTGGGAAATAAAAATGAAAAAGACTCCTTCGTTTTGGGCTCAAAACCCTAGCAACAGTTCGGCCCAGCTTTACTCTCAGGCCGGCCCAAAACTCGCTCGCCGGCTCGGCCCAGCTTTCCGCGCGCGCGTAGGCCACACTTAGGCTGCGACCTAGGCCTGGGCCGGCAAAGTCGCTCTACCGCACGCGCCCGCCTAGGCTGTGAGTCGGCCCGTGCACCTGGCACCGTTGGATCTAATCGGATCTGATCGGACGGCCGAGCGTTCATTTCGGGTGAATAAAAACCCACCGACGGCCGTGCCCTCCCGAACCCTAGTTTCATTTGTTTCGTTGCTCTCTCTCTCTTCTTCGCCGCTCTCTCCTCTCTCTACCTCATCTCTTCTCATCGGCAGCAACGGCAGTCGCCGAGTGAGACGAGCGGCGAAGCAGTGACCCAGCGAGCGAGCGGCAGCCATGGCGCCATCGTCGTCCCCCTAGCCGGCGTGCGTGCTCCCCAACGGGTGAGCACGCCGCCGTCGAGCGGCCCAGGCGCAGCGAACCCTTGGCCGAGCCTGGTAAAAAAAATTCTCGGCTCGGTCTTCTTCTCCCTCGCCGGCGAAATGGTTCGCCCGGTGCACGGCGAGGTCGTTCTCTTCCCCTTTTCCCCTTCTCTGATTTGGATCTGTTTTGTGATCTTTCTTTTCTTTTCGGAGTTCATTCGAATGGATCTAGGGTTAGGGTTCGTGTGCCAACCCCTGTTCTTCTTTCTTTTCTGTTTTCCTTTCTTTCTTCTCGGATTGAACCGACTAGTGATGGGGATTCGTTCTAGGGTTAGGGTTTCGCTTTTCAATTGATTTCTTTTACTTTTCTTTGATTTAGGGTTCGGCTCTGTTCATCTTAAGGCCGAAACCTTTTCTTTTCTTCTTCCCCGAGCTATTTACGTGGGTTAGGGTTAGGGTTCTTGAGATCCTTTCCCCTTTCTGTTCACTATTGTTTCACCCGATTAGGGTTAGTGTTGGGATTCTTGAGATCCTTTTCCCCTTTTCTGTTCACTGTTGTTTCACCCGATTAGGGTTGGGGTTGGGATAACCCGAGAATATACTTTTTCTTTGCTGTGCGCCGTCGAACGGTGCGGCTTCTTACCCCCCGCGCGGTGGCGGTGGTGACCGGTAAATAGTGACCTCTACCACCCCGGTCTCTCTTTCTTTCTTCTTTTACCCGGTTAGGGTTAGAGTCACACAGAGGTAACATGGCTCTGGTACCATTGTTAGGATCGAAGTGTACCTATGTGTGTGTAATCGTAGATGCGGTGAAGGCTCCTCGCCTTGTCTTCTCGGTAGATGCACCGTAGCGGGTAGACGCCGGTGCCACAGTGTAGAAGACGTCCAGCGCGGTGGCGGTGAAGTCAAGTGGCGCTGGTGGAGAGACGGCGGTCCAATGGTGACCCTGCAGTGGGCCGACGGCGGTGGCGGGGCACATCCCGTCGCTGGCAGCACGACCTTTGATCGGTTTAGGGTTTCTCTGTAGGTGGGATGGCGGCTCCGTTCAACCTCGTGAAACGAGCCCCGATCCCCACCTTCTCTATTTGTATGTGTTGTGCGACAGGGGCCCACCAACCAGTTAGGGTTGGGCTCCCCCGATCAGGGAGCAGAGGCAAGGGCCCAATAGGCCGGTGGAGATCAACTAACAGTCCAACCTGCCCTCCGAGCTGTCGACATGGGAAGATGAGAAGGTGCAGCATCAAGAATTTCCTCGGGCGCCGGCTTGGGGTCAAGCCGTCACTCAAGGAGGGAGGGATGTCACCGACTCCAAGGCTCCAGGTGCTTCTTCTGAACCTGAAACCAAGAGAAGGAAGAGGCGCTTGAAGAGCTGAGAGCGAGTAAAAGAGGCGGGAAGCCCAACCTCCGCGTTGCTGGGCCTGATTGGATGTGAGCAGCCCATGTAATTTGCATTTACATTCTCTTGCGCAAGCCCATGTAACGGGTGAGGGAGGCTGCTACGCCAGCTCCTATGTATCGTTCCCCAAACGAGAGAACTCGAACTTGAACTCGTAAAAAGCCGGTTGGTGTCGGCGGCGAGCTCGGCGATCGCCGGAGTCTCGAGGTTCAAGCTATCCCCGAACTAGTTAGCTCCGCCACTATCTAGTCCGGTAACAGATACATACCCTCAGTTTGTCATTGCTACCTGCGCATGCACTTGGTAGAATAATACACACACACACATTCTGGGTGTTGAAGTGGGGTCTAATTCCATACTAATATATAACTAGGCTGTGGCCGTAATTAATATGCGTGTTTCATTTGCATGCATGGTGGCTCAAACTGAACTAAAACTGCACCTGTTTTATTTAATTTACTTAAAAGGAAAGTAATTTAACTAACTACTGCTTCTGTTGTGCGTAATTAACGACGATGAGGAACAAGTATAAGCACAAGTGATCGCACTACTGTTCAGTGTTGATGCTTGCCAGATGGATCGGCCGGTGCACTCGCATGAACATTATAGTGCCGTGTACTTGTGTGCCCTTCTGCAAGGCTGGGTACCTTTATATATTACGTACTACATACGCTACAGAATTTGTGGCCTTTTGGAGCACATTATATAAAATCTTATTTGGATCTATAGAACTAATAGTTAGTTGCCAATGATTAACTACTTTGGATCCAAAGGGGTCCAGGTAACTGTTAGCTAATACACAACTAACAATTGTCTTACTAGTTAGACCAAACAAGCTTGAAGCCACAGCAGCTGCCGCTGCCGCTGCCGCTGCTCTTCAGGCCTCTACCATGTACTGTAGTTAGACTTGAAAACGCTGCAGCGAACAGGTCGGGTAGTTTCTCCCCTCTCCCATCTATACTGGAACATGGAGGTAACCATATGCGAAACAATATAACCAACCAAAAGAATCTTACTTTGTGTTTGCATATGCAGGACAACCAAACACCAACATATTGCATACATTTATGTTGCATAAGACCTAATACAGGCAACCTATCGTAGCAAACTAATTACACCCATAGCGGCAGTTAGCTGAATGGGAGGATCAATGCAATGCAATCAGGGGCGAATCTATGTGTAACCATTGGGGTCAGCTGAACCCGATAACTTACCAAAAACTCTTTAAAAACTCTTTCATCCACCAGCAAATTGCTCTTCAAATAGAAAATCAACACATCTTTGACCCCGTTGCTTAGTCCTTGACCCAAGTGACACGATATCCTAGATTCGCCCCTGAATGCAATGCATGGCATGACTAAAACTAAATGTCTGGAAAGAGTACAAGCGAAATCCTGAGGCGCTAAGGAACTCTTACATGACATCCGATAGAAGCCAATTTGATATCAATAAATATGCATTTAATTACAATCGCATGTATCAGTTGTTCAGTGAGCAATATTACATCAGCCAGTGTTTTATGTAAACTATGTAGACCTCCCATGGCAAGGAAAAGGACATAAAGGCATCTTCAGCTCATCAAATGGGTCCCCATTTGGTGTTGCTATTCTGCATCAACAAAAATCTGAAAGGCGACACCATGTAAGCAATCACGCAGAAGGGTTTCAGCAGATTCAAGGAAGGAAAGGGGGAAAAAGACAGGAAGTGAATTCATATGATCGCTTGCTACTTAACAATTCAAAGTGCTATTGTGTTAATGCTCAGCAGAATAAACATGATTTGATGAAAAGCAGACGTTTACCTCTATGTCGGGCAAAGGTTCATAGTACTTCTTTTCCTGCACGGCGTACATTGTAATTCCGGAAATCTTTTGCACTCCAAGCTGGGTGGCTACCATGCTCTGCACCAAGGGTATTCCAAAGATGGTAAAAATGGTCACCTAACTGACCTAAATATCTAGACTTCTGAATTGCAGTAAGCACCTAACTGACCCATAAATACCATCAGTTTTCAAACTAATAAACACAGAAATTGTTGAAATACAATGTAAAAACGGGCAGACATTTGATTTTGGAAAGCCAGGAGATATGTACAGAACATAAGTTATGAGTCCAGATAACTTCCTCACCAGATTAAATTTCATAGACTCAAAAGCCTCCACCAAAGGTAAAATCTGTGCACAGTTAAAGCAGAAATAAGAAAAGATGCTACCAGCATTATGTTCAATATAACACAGGGAGAAAAATGGCCCCACTCAAGCTAATAGCTGTCATCAGCTGGTAGTGTCCTCTAATATAATGATTGTTTTTGGCTTTTGAGTATTTGTAACAACTTGTGAGAAACAAGTTTAATAATGTGAAATAATTATCATCAGAGTTGGGGGGAAAACAAGTTATTATACAAGGTGCACCTACTCTGCACTCCTATGTATTCCCTCTGTTCCAAAAGCTATGTATCTAGATATAGCGTAGTATCTAGGTGCATAACAAAAGCTATGTAAATAGAAAAGCCAAAACGACATAATTTGGAACGGAAGGAGTAAAAAACATTGTGTTCTAATGAGTTCAACCACCACCTAGTCTAGCCTTGTACCAAGATAGGTATAAAATAACATGCAAGTGAAGCAACCAACCAACTTCTGTGGTCCATTGACTAGAACAGCTCTGTCTTCACCCGACATGCTTGGAGCTAGAAATACTTCAAAAGGGCCCACAGTTTTGTCCGTTTGATTTGTAAGGCACAGATTGACCTGAAGACACTCGCGTACATTAGACAACAGCAGTAGAAATGCAAAAAAACTAAGACTGAACGTATGGACCTGCAGTATTAAGACAATGATCACATATAACGCAAATGCATCTCATCCATTGGGCAGACAAGTCATGGATATGCAAAAAGGGGACTATTTCAAGTTCCTTCAAATGGCACTGAAAGTCTGGAACCAACAAAGACAATGTATGGACCTGCAGTAATTATTGCTGGTTGCCATACAAATCAAACCATAACAAACTCCTAACTGATTCAACAAGACAACAGTAAATACCCAGGCAAGTGCAGAGGCTGTAATACATATATACACCACTGCACTTCTAACAATATTGCTAGGAAGCAGACAACTGTGGTTTCATCCAGAAAAATAGGAGTAATAGCAAAAACAGGATTGGATCCAGGGACCATGAGGCCAAACACCAACATCAACCTTGTGGTAATGAAAAGGAAATGAGAAGACGATACAAGTAAACGTAAAAGTGGGATGAATTGAAGGGCGAAATAGCGAAGGAAAAGAATTCTTGATGTCCTGCTGCATAGCTTGCCTTCTGGAAGGTAAAGTATGGCACAGTGGCAATTACTCTCTCCGGACCATTTTATCTGGCGCATACGCTTGAACTTATCAACTGGGCCTGTTCGCTTGAACTTATCAGCCGGCTTATCAGCTAGAATCTACAGTGTTTTTCTCTCACAATAAATCAGCTTCAGCCAGCTTTAATACCAGCCGAACAAGAAGATTCAAACTTTAAAAACTTTGACCAATAATTAGGCTAATAATTTTTAACTATTATAATACAAACTTTATATGATTAGATTTGTAAGAAATTATACTATCCAATTATTATAAGTTTATAAGCATAAATAATATAATATAAAGCAAATGAATGGTCAAAGTGTAATCTAGAAGACCATGTAATTCTAACTTGCGCCAGATAAAATGGACTGGAGGGAGTAATTGTGAAAATATTAATGTGAAAATTTATTCAGATCGGATTAACTATATAACAAGAAGCCGGATAACAGGATAAGCTAAGAGCATAAGAGGATCTAGCTAGTAGCTACATTAGAACAGGCGGCCCAGAAAGGAATTCAGGCGTCACTGACCTATCCACCTAATATCTTCTTGAAAACACTGGACAAGAGAATACAAAAATAGATATCTTCCAATTTAGTTCTTAAAGAACACAAGAATCTGAAAATAAAGGATCCCCTCAGTAAAGGAAAATAAATCGTTGCCAAAGTAAATTTATCATGCATGAAATTGCATGAAATGACTAGCAATAGTAATAGTATGCCCAATCTTAGAAGAAATACCAATCAGGATTGATTACCATGAATGCTCTTTCCACGTATATGATAGGTGGAACTTTCACAGCACGGAGATCAACATCTTTGCTTGCAGTCGGCTGCCAGAAAAAAGACTTGCAAATATTAAATGCAATGGAAGCAATTCAGTAATAAGGGAGCAAAAGGATAACCTTAGGCTCAATATCAGAGTAACTAAGAATAGAAAAGTTCAACACAAAACATAAGATAATTAAATCAGAAGCAGGAATGTCACTAACAGTGCTATGAATGTTTTGAGTCTGCAAACGGCCTGGTTCACCCAGGTTCGTACGCCATGTTATCTGAAATTTACCAAGTATATTGCTTCCCTCGGACTTCGTTTGACTGGCTTCATCAGATGATGATCTTAGCTGATAAAGGTAATTGTATATTCCTCCCCCAGCTCTGATGAGGATCGGTTGTTTACAGAGGTCCCTGCATGAGAATGGAACCCAGACCAGATATTTGGCATAGTCAACCATCCATTTCATTCACATATTAAATTGCAACGGATAAAATGCCAGTATATTAGGAACATATGTGCCACTCAGCATGCTCGCATAATCAAAGAGTGTTCTTATAAAAATCAAATGTAGTCTTTAAGCGCTTGAATTACCCTATTGCAGACTTCACTGCTGAGGGATGTTCATCAGCCTCCAATCTTGTAGCACTCCATTGTTGGGCAGGCTCAAAATCAACTTGATCCATGTAAAGATTAGATTTTGTATGGTTCTCTATGCAGGCTTCCAGATATGTGATGTCCTGTCAGCATGGGCTAACTATATAGAGTTGAAGACTTCCATGGTGAATTAACAGGTGTGCAACAAGTGAATAAACAACAACCACTACATGCTTTTTGAAATATATATGCTTTCTTGATGGAAACTATAATTTGTTAAAACAGAATGCAGATAAACTAAAGCTGAAATGAGGCTTCTGCATTTGTTAAGAAATTCAAGTTGGCTAAGGCAAATGTGAAGGTTCATTTAAAAAAATATAAGAAAAGCCTAAAGCACTGTATTGAAAACTACAGAAGCACAACAAATGGGATGGCAAGAAAAAAAAACTAGATCAACCTAGGAGGAGATAGGTGGCTTTTATATTAAGAAGAAAATAGGCACCCAAAGTCGCCTCGATGAGGACTTGAACCTGGGTGATCTGAGTGTGTATCCACACCCTTAACCAACTGAGTTAGCTCAGCTTCCATCGGATGGCAAGAAATACCAAAGAAAAATCTTGGTAAATATTATTAAGAAAAAATGGGAGAGCTGTTAGTTCATACAACAAAACATAAACATCTATATTGTTAGAATTAATTACTCCTTTACTGTAATCTCCTAGCTACCCGTGTAATCCCCTAGCTACCTGTGCCGCCTGCCAGGCTGGGCTGGCCCTTTCGGCTGTCTCCAATCTCTATATAAGTGTAAACCCTCTGTAATCTATTGATCAAGAAATACTAAGCCAGTTTGGCCTTCCTCTAATATGGTATCAGACTAATTACGTTCCCCTGTTTTCCGCTCCACCCGCGCCGCGCCTGACTCCTCGCATCGCGCGCGCCTCGGGCTGCGCCCGCGCCGCGTCTGCTCCGCGCCCGCCGCGCGAGCCTCCGCACCCACCGCGCGCCCATGGCCGCCCCTCCTTCCGACGGCTCGAGCTCGGGCGCATCCGCCGCGGCCACCGCAATGAAGCTCCGCGATGAGGCCCTTGCCGCCGCCCAGAAGCTCGAGACCGAGGCTGCTTCTCTACGCACCACCAACGAGGAGCGCAGCCTGCAAATCCAAGCGGAGGCCGACCTCCTCAAGTCCGCCGCCGCCGCCCAGGAGCGCGTCCGCGCCGCCACTGCCGCCCTTGACAAGGAGCGCGCGCAGGCGGACGCCCTGGAGCAGCAGGCCGCCGCTCTCCGGGATCGCCTTCGCACCGACTCCCAGCGTGACGACGACTCGCTCGACGACGACGACGTCCGCTCTGTCACCTCCGAGGTCGCGGCCATCGCTCACCTGCACAGCCAGGCCGCCGCGGTCCAGAACATCAAGAATTTGATTCCAATCGTTCTTGATCTCCAGTCATCCAATTATTCCAAGTGGCGCGGCTACGTCCTCCTCGTCCTCGGCCGCTTCGCCCTAAAGGACCATGTCCTCAACGACGTCTCCCGCCTCTACGATCCGGCGTGGGCTCGCATGGATTGCGTCGTCGTTTCCTGGATATTCAACACCATCTCCCCCGACCTCCTGGACGTCGTCCATGAACATGATGGCATCACCGCTCGGGCGGCGTGGCTCGGGATTGAACAGCAGTTCCTGAACAACCGCGAGTCCCGCGCCATGCTCCTCGACGCCGAGTTCCGCACCCTCTGCCAGGGCGCCCTCTCCATCGACAACTATTGCCGGAAGATGAAGACCATGGCGGATGCCCTTGCTGATCTTGGCGAGCCCGTTCTGGACCGCACCCTTGTACTGAACGTCCTGCGCGGCCTCAACGACCGTTTCCAGTTCATGTCGCAGCTCGTCACTCGACAGAAGCTGTTCCCTTCCTTTGCTGATGTCCGTGCTGATCTGCGCCTGGCCGAGCTCAACATGGCACCTCCCTCGGGTCCTCCCTCGGCCCTCGTCGCCTCGTCGTCAAGCAAGACCCCTGCCCCCCAGCCGGCCTCTGTTCCTGCCTCCCCACGCCCTCACCAGGCAGCCGGGGGGGCCTCATCTGGCAACGGTCGCGGGCGGCGTCGCCACGGCGGGCGCGGCCAGGGCAGCATATGAAACACAAAAACTACTCACCTAATCGCAAATCATTTTTTAAGTTATAATTGTCAATCTGTAATGACCTTCAATATACACCAGTTAAGATTTCTAAAGATGGCATCTACAACTAACCAAAGAACCTACAATTGTTGTTTACACTTGCACAACAACAGGTCAACAGGTGACCTACCTTGATGGTGCGAACCTGAAAAAGAAAAGGATGTACACAAATTATGATAAGACTTCTGTATAATCTTGTTCCACTTCTTCTATCAACTATGAGATTAGAAGGTAGAATGAAAACTGGTTACCTTTGTCCTAACAGATAATGGGTTTGAAACAGAGAACTTAAAGAACTGGGGAAGATATTTACGCTCTCCATCACCATCATTATATAAAGCAGTACATACAAGCCTGGATTAAACCATTAAATGAGCAAATCAACAAAAAGGATTGCTTTTAGCAAAGGAATAATATACGGATAATATTAAAATGAAAAGGAACATACGTATGTGCTCCTAGTTCTTTGACATCATGCTCCACAATGAAATCATATCTACCCCCTGATCTAATTGACTCGACAGGGGATTTTGATGTATCCAGAAGAAGTATTCTCTGTCTCTCTGTTTGTATTTCCGCCTAGTGTAAGTAAGGTACCAGTCAAACTTTATGTTGAAATAAGAAGCAGTAAATGCATCCAGCATTAGATATTTATAGAGGGAGAATACATACATTTTTCTAGTCTATCCACACTGAGAAAAAACATTATGGATATGATGAAAGTAAGGAATTTAGGATTTGGCTGCAACAATTATCTTTTGGGTTTGATCTCCATTAAAGTGGCTAAGTTTTTACATTGGCTCGCCGCGCCTAACACAACCCTCCTCCTTTACCAGGGCTTGGGACCTGCTATGCTGGGACACCAAAGGCGCCCCACCATAGGCGGAGTTTGGCTGCAACGATTATATCAATGCAAATTATTTTACTTCAAATATGTCCACAAATTATCGTTGAAAAAACATATAGAACTTTACAGTTTACAAGCATCCATAAATAGCATAAAGTAATAATTTATGAATCAAACAACGTGAGATATGCTAAAAAAGGATTCTTGATCATAAGGGGAAGAGCATGAAATTGCATGAATATTAGGTTCCCATGTATCCATCAGATGGTTGGTTGCTTTACTAGCTCACGACTCATGTGCATAAAAAAAGTTGCTCTACTGAATCCAGTTATAGCTTGTAAAACTCAAGGTAATTGTGTACCACAAGTTTTGACATAGAGAGAAACTTGCTAATGTATCATCAGAACTATACTCATTCCAGCACAAAAGCAACAGACCATCTGGAATAAATTCTTAACTAAATTTCCTACTGAATTTATAATCATTTCAACTTACTCATCCTACTATGCAGAGACATAGCATATGAGAAACAAGTGCACTGAGTAATCTAGTGACTGATGATCCAAACCTTGGCTCATGACATGATGACAGCGGGTTATTTACATATTTACCATCATTATGATGTGAGTGGTATAAAAAGTACCATGTCAGTGACTCATGTGTCAGTGACACAGTGTAAGATGTCATCCGTAATAATGGTAAATATGTAAATGCCCCGATGACAGCAAAGAGCACCACTCATATTCGAGATCCGATACTAGAACAAATGCAGTAACCTATATGTTTAATCAGTTGTAAATGTACTTATCAGTTATCACTAACCAATTTAATCCAGTTTGCCAGAATGACCCAAGAGTTCAAATGTATTTCTAAAATTTTGAAGAAAATGCATCTCTAAATTTGTCAGATAAAAAGAGGTTTCACTCGATAGAACACCTTGATGACGACGTCCCTGGCCTCAAAGCTGGAGCTATTGTTGATGCTGATGTAACTGCAGAAGGTCTCGCCCAAATAGATCGCACTAGCCACGCACACACAAGAACAACACCAAAATCAGCGATCGCTGCACTGGAGCAGGACAGGACACCGGAATCAGGAATTGGGAGGGGAGAAGCGAACCCGAACGACTGGGGCAGGACGAGGAGGCCCGGCAGAGCGAGCGCGTCGGCTGGGTCGCGGAGTAGGAAGCGGTCGCGGAAGGTGAAGTCTCCAGGGACGGCGGTGGCGGAGTCTGAAGGGTGGAGAAGGCCGTCGAGGAATTTGGCGGCGGCGGACGGGTCGGAGCCGGTGAGCGCGTCCTCAGGGAGGAAGACGTCGCGTGGGTCGAAGCGGAGCAGCGCGGCCAGGTCTGGCTGGAGTGAGGGGCGAGACAGCCGCATCACGCGGAACGCCAGGGAGTGGTTCTGCTGCTGCTGCTGCTGCACCACCGCAGCGGGAGAGGGAGGCTGCACGCCGCCGGCGTAAGGCGAAGCCATCGCCGGAGCCGGGGGAGAGAGATCTGGACCCTGCTTCGTCTCGTTTGGCCGGGGAGTCTGCGCGCTCGAGGCAGCCGAGCTGAACCCCGCCCGAGCTGTTAATAAAATGGACGGCTCCGATACGATCGTCTTCAAATCGGAGCATGATGAATGAATTACCAGATGTGCCTTGTTAAATCTCTATATGGATTCTAAACCGGACAAATTTTCACTTTCATCTTGGTTTGATCACCGAAAAACTGAGGAAGAGCCTTTCGCAAGAATCGTATATTAATTTCAAAAATCAGTTTATTCAATCTTTTTCTATTCGGCATCTTCTGCTCTCCGTTTTTTTATGGAAAATTTATGTCTACTTTCACTGCTAGTTGCTAACATCATAAAATCATCCCCCATGCAGGTGCAGCGAGATCGGGGATTTACCCCAACATCAAAGACAATCGAGATTGATCAGCAATTCAGTACATACCAGGTCGGTGTTTGTTTGTCTAGTTGTGCTGTGGAATTCGATTCATGCAAAAACAATATGTTTAATGATTTGGCATTCTGTTTTTTTTTCATATTTGTACAATTATAAAGAACGTTTTTGAGAGGTGCTCTCCCCGCATGCCACGCGGTACAATTATAAAGAAAGTTGGGAGCATTACATCTCTTTTTCACAAACATGAATAAATAAGGTGATGGTTGTTGCTGCTGCTACTTCAAATCTTACTCTCTTTGATTATTTATATTTTTAAAACTACCAGTATGATGCTTGAATTAATTGTTTTGTATTTGTGGACGTTTTTAACTTATTCTTCAAATTTAAGACTTATCTTGTTATTTACCGAATTACATTAAAAAAATTCAAATGTTACCGAATCACCAAATAGTTTTACTACCTTAGTTAAAATCCTAGATCTAAGTCCAGCTGGTACTCCACCCCACGTCCTTGCCGAGGGCCGCCTCGACGGCTGACACCAGGAGCCACCGGCCAGCTCGCTACTGTCGTCTGGCGCCCGGCACCCACCTGGGCCTGCCTGGCCACAGGTCGCAGTTGCCTACGCAGCGCAGGACGGCATCTCGGCGTGGCCGGTTGGCCGCGTGCCCGCGTGGGCAGCATAGCAGCCACCGCCCGCCAGGGCACCAGGCCGCACGCCGCACCACTATTCTAACTTTTAAACTTGGTAATTCCCAGTCGTATTTCTAATACAAATTTAATGTTGTACTCTTTCGGATCTCATACAAATTCCATGTTTCCATAAATCGTTAATTGATTATGTCAATTTTTGTAGTACGTAGTGATCTTGGAGATCTTGCTATGAATTTTCAGGGGGCTCAAGGATCCGATAGAGGTAGGGGGGCTTGAGGGAACGAGATCCTCTGACTTCGCCCTCTCCGACTGCCGAGTGCAGTCAGGCAATCTCCACCGTTGCCAGCAGATCAAAGGGTGACTTCGCATATTGGAGCGTACCAACTGGGATTACGGTCATGAGTCACGGGGCAACAACGGAAGATGTATATTGCGGCCCATATGTTATCCGCTCGCCATCTTGTTTTTGCATAAAAAATTCTAATTTACCTCCCTTAACTATTGCGAATCTACAAAACTAGGTTTTTTAACATCTCTCAACTTTTGAAAAATGTTCACTTCTACACCCTAATGGTTTTGATGGTTGTTTTGATGGTCGTTCTCCTGATGTGGCGCCTCGCCAGAGGAGGTAAATTGGACTAAGTTGAAAGTTTAAGAGGTAAATCAGATAAGAAATATTTTAATAGAAAAATATCTAAAATTTTTCAAAAATTCAAAAAAAGTAAACAAACATATTTTTACATGATAATATATAATTAAAAATCCTAAAATCTGGTTTTAGAAAATTCATAGATATTTGTTTTAGCTCAAAATTTTTTTAAACTAGTTTTAATTTTTTTTCTATAATTATGCTCTATGTTATGGTGCATGGCTTCAAATACCTCATGACACTTGATTCTATCTGTACAAATATCATGACTCGTGTGCTACCATCTAGATTTCTTGCCACGTTACGCTCTATAATTCATTGCGCTAAAACTTAATTAAATTTAATTGTTTATAAAACTTAATTAAGTATATACTAAACAAGGGGTCGATGGATGTATGCATATGTGCGGCAAGGTGCATGCAGCCACGCATGCTAACACAGATACTTTGGAAAAAATACTAGGGTAGGGAACCAATGGCCACTATGGTCCTGACAATGCTTCACTGGCACTTCTGTGTAGTTCAGATGATCAATATCGACTAACTATAATACATACGTGAACTTCTACTAGAAAATAAGCAACAAAATAAGTTCATCAAAATTCAAACACTTTCCAGGCAGGTAGCATAACATAGAGGATGATTTTAAAAAATCTTTAAAAAGTTTCATAATTTTTCAAGCTAAAATAATTGATTGGGTTATTTTCAAGATTAAACTAGGTTTGATGATTTTTAATTATATATTTTTCATGTAAAAATATATTTGGTTACTTTTTTATTTATATAATTTTTTATACTTTTATAGAAATATTTCTAGTCCGATTTATCTCCTTGAAATTTTCAACGTAGTCCAATTTACCCCATCTGACATGACATCACATCAGCAAAATCACCATCAAAATCACTCAAGGTGTAAAAGTGATCGGTTTTCAAAAGTTTAGAGATGTTAAAACACTGGTAGATCAGAGAAGAAAAAATCGGACGAGATGAGGCAGGTAAATTAGAATCCTTCGGCAAACAAGATGTCAAGCTAATTATTTCTTCTGCTGCTGGGCCGTGACCCGTGACCCTGACGGCCTGATCCCAGTTGGTAGCCTTCGATCTGCTGGCAACGGTGGAGATTGCCTGACTGCACTCAGCAGTCGGAGAGGGCGAAGTCAGAGGATCTCGTTCCGGCTTGAGCCCCCACGCCGCCCAGGGGCGAAGTCACGTTGACACACCCTGGTGCACCGGCACCATGCTAAAAAAACGTTTTACAAGCTATTGGGCCGTATCCCAACGTTAGTGCACCACCCTGCGACAACCGTGTGCACCAGGCACCTGGCTTGCCCTTCTCGCAATTGCACAATTAGCAATGCATTAGTTAGTGGAGCATCGATCAAGAGTGTACAGTCGCAGTCGACTAGTTGAGTCCAACCAAGCATGGCCTGTGGCTGCTATGCTCCATGCTAGCAAAGCGTAGCGTTGGCTTGCAGGCATTAGCTATTCGAAAGCAACTAAACTATTATTACTTGATTACATGGTCTGCGACGTCTGCCAAAGAAAGCTCAGATCTTGTTTTTTTATTTAAACTTGAAAGGAAGCTCAGATATGTTGATAGCTATGTACGGTATGGGATGCTTTTGCAATTGCAAACCTAACGGGCCCCAAAAAAAAGCGAAACGACACAAGTGGTGAAGAATTTGGGTCGTTGGCCGAAACGACACAAGTGGTGAAGAATTTGGGTCGTTGGCGGGAATGTCGAACCTGGGGTGCCCAGAGTCGTCAGTGTGGATGGCGATCCTGGTGTCCCCGGAGGGTACGCTGATCCTGGCGTTCCGGGAGCCGTTGGCGTGTGCGGCGGCCAGACGCCACCGGGATGCTCTGTGGGTGGTGGGACGCCCACGGGTTCACCCGACGGTGCCCACCTGGACAACGGCGGCGGCGGCTGGTAGCTGGACGACGGAGGCGAGCCACCATGGGATGAAGGCGGCATTGATGGCTTGGGGCTGCTGCCGTCTGTGGGCGGCGACGGGTACGACGGAGTCGTGGCGCCCCCTGGAGGGGACGGATACGACGGCGTGGTGGAGCTCCGTGGCGGGGACTGGTGCGACGACGTGGTGGAACTCCAGGAAACTAGGCTTCTTTGGCTCATAAGCTCTATTTTTTTTAAGCTAATAAACAGTATTTTTCTCTCACACTAAATCAGCCAACAGTATTTTCAACCGTGGTTTATTAGTCAAACAAGCCCAAACGAACGGGTCTCCATCTCATCCTGCCACACAGAAACAGGAAAAAGGATTTATTGAAGTTTAGTTCATATCGACCACTCGCAAGAAAAATGCACGGTGAGGACTGAAAACCATATCCACTATTATGCACCTGACACTCCTATGGGAACCATAACAAAGCCATGCAAGCATAGAGTCCAGATCATTCCAGCCCCGCGTAGGTCCAACGTCCTATAGGAGAAGTTAGTAGTATCTTCTGGCAGTAAAATAGATTCACTTAATTTCGGTCTTAGAAGAAGCATAAAATGAAATGTAATATTTTGATTGAATAGGTTGCCACAAATCAAGTGTAATTTTCCCAGCACTAACATGCCACTAACTAAAAGAATACATTTGTCAACAGATCCCTTGTAGGACACATAATTAATAAGAAAGAGAAGTGCTTAGCTCAAGATACAATAAATATGTATGTTTGACAGCATTATGAATCAGGAGGTCCAGGCAACAAAAAACCACCAATAGGTTAGAGTTGATTTACATATTCAGAATGTACAAAAGAGTACAGAGAGCTTTTCACAGTTTAAGTGAATAAATTGTTCATGATTAAGAGCTTTCATTAGAGGGTCTCAAATATAAATACTATGTAGTAAAGTTAAAACTTTAATTATAAGATTATTTTCTGGTTCGAAGATTAAGGTACCCTAAATATCCTCTGAAGTTTAACAGCAAATTAGATCTGCAAGTTTAGACAGACAACTTATACATTGCAAAAGTCCCAAACTTTAAATAGCTATGAGAGTGCATTATGTATTTATGAAAATCTTTAATGAATCTTAACAACCACGCACTTAATATTTTCTGTAGGATACCCATTAAAGTCTTCTAAAATAAATGGCCTAAGACTAAAATGATGAGAAACACACCTACCAATGGAACTTAATCCTACAAATATAGATCTTGACAAATAAGCATTGCTTATGAGGAAGTGTCCAGGGAAGAATGGTTTGCACACAACATATATACCCGAAAAATAAGAACTGATATTTCCAGAGAACCCCATGCATTTGTCACAATAAAATTGTCAGGCCATAGGAAGAAACCAAAAGCCACACAAGCATGAGCATTGAACGGCCAATATCCTACCATGATGTTATGTAAAGTATTACTGGAATTAGGTACATGAAGAAGAAATATAAACGTCTAACATGTGGGGCCCCACCAGAGCTCACCTGGGCACTCAACAATTTCTTTGCTGAAACCATACCTGGAAAAACACAACTGATAATCATTTATCTAGTATATAGACTAATAAAGGGTTGCTTACCATTGTACATTTTTTTAAGCACTTACCATTGTACAATTAGTTACCATCAATCCATCACAATATTTCATTTCCTAATTTTCATGTTGTCGGTGCAGTAGCTCACAGAATATAGAATATGAGGGTGTATTAACTTGATTATTCTCATATGAGGGATTGCACGCAGGCCGGTCATCAATCACGCAGGCTGCAGAGTGGGAAGGGAGGAGAGGAAGGAGGAACCTGAGGCCAAATTTGCAGAGAAGGGAGAGATATGAGCACGGCGGTGGATCGGGACATATAGCATCAGTTGACCCAGGATGTTCAATATACTTGAAACTTACAGTCAGCATGCCAATGCAGCTAAAAGCTGAAACAAGCAGTTTGTTGCCTAACATTTTGTACCATAATCAGAGTGCATATTTTCTTTACTACATTCTGTGTCACATGGCCTATTTGTAAAGCACATGCTTCCCATGTCTGAATTCCTAGGTAATCTCTATCGTAAGATACCTCATGAGCACTTGGACCATTAAAGACAGGTATTCAACTAAATTATCATGGTGTCATGAACAAAAGAAAAGCAATAATATTTGTCATGAGCACTTGGACAAATATAGGAATGTTCCCTTTTTGTACATTTCTTTACATAAAAAACAATTAATTAGGGGTCCACTGGAACACTTGACATTTCAATTACTCAGTTATGCCCAAAAAGAAAAGCAGAAAACAAATGGTAAACAGAAGAGAGAATGGAAGTTGTAACGGCATGAAGATTTGGTCATACCAGAGCTAGAAGGGTCAAATTGTCTGATTTTTCTTCTATGTGCTAAAGATTTCTCTTCAAACCGCACACGACCTTCATGTAATATGTCAAGGTAGCTGTATATGTTGATTTGTATGATAAGTTTCTATAACACCCTCGGTGTTACATTGTGCATCTTTTGCTAAAACCCTGCATAAGCATCATAATTGTTTGTACATATGTGTAATCTAGAGTGTAAATCAATATACGGCAGTGGAACGTTCATCTGAAACGTGAAACAAATATTACATTTCATGCCGCATGGTGTACTTAGGGTTCTTAATGAATTTTTGTTGAACAGAAATGCTATAGGGTGCGTATGTGAACTTTAATAGAGATGGTAGTTTAAATTTCATAGGTGACGATGAAATACTTGCGGTCGGAAATGGGGTTCCCTAGCTAGGAGTTCAAATAGCTCGGGAAGGGGATGCGACGTGAAACCGTTCAAGGTTTAAGTCATTTCGCGTAGGTTTGAAAATGGGTCGACGAACCCATGTTCGGCAATTTTTGTAGAGCAATCGGGTTAAGGAGTGGTGAGATGTTTTGACGTGGTTAGCTAGTCCTAGGTATCCTCTTGAGCGTTGAACAGCTAGTTTGGCGTTTGGAGCATCAGATTGAGTTTTTGAGCCACTTTAAAAAGTGTGCAGGTCACGTATTAGCGAACGATGCTAGCGCTGGCCGCGGTCACCCTGCCCGGCTCCCGGTGTTGTCGCACCAACGCTCGGCGTCACCGTGTCTGTTACCTTGCGGGCGCGCCACTCGCGGGCCGCTGCTCCGGCCGCCCCCGCCACTGGCACTGTTCCCTGATCACCCCCGCGTTGTTGCTTTGGAACGCCGCGCAGGCTCCCGCTCACGCCCTGCCACACGGTCCCGCCTCGCCGCGCCGCCGTTGCGCCCTCGCACATCACGCACGTGCACTGCAACGGTTGACCCTGCTGCTCTGCCCGCCATTGCATCCGCTTCTGCCGTCCTGGCGTCGCCATTCGCCAGGCGCGCACACGGGCACCTCCTGCACAGCACAGTTGCCGTTGACGTAGCACTGCTACACGCGCATGGGGCGGCGCCTAATCTCGCTAGCACGCCCGTGTTCGCTGCCACGTTTCATCGCTACCTCCCCGGACCTGCCTTACTCTGCGGCGTCTGTGCTTAGTCGCCGTCGGCGCTCGTGTGGTGCAGTGTGGCGACATCTGGTGCACGTCTCGCTGCTTCCCATCGCCCGTGCATGCTGGTACCTTGCGTTGATGGCCGCAACAGTGTTGAGCCAGGCCGTGCCTAACTCCCCTGTCTCCGCTGTCGCCATGGCCGATGTGGTCGTTTCTTCGATTCGCCATGATAGCAGCACCCCAATCCAATTAGTCACGTCCTCAGCTTCACTGAGTTGCCAGCCATCCTACCGACCCCACCTCGCTGCCTGTGTCCCCGCACTGTGCTTCAATTTTGAAATGCCGCTCCGTCGGGCCCTTAAGACCGGGGTGGCCTATGCCATCGGCAAGTCGAGTAACCGTAGCATACCGTTTCAATTCCCTACGCTGATAGCCTCGTCACCACCACCTCAGCACCTCACGCACCTCGGCCAAAGCACTGCCACAGTCTAGTCATCCCTGACGCAGCCGTGCCAGCGTCGTGCGTCGCCGCACCGCCTGGGCGCACGCGGCCAGCTCGACTCGGGCCGTCTCCGGCTGAACCGACGCTTCTACTGTCTCCGTGGGTAGTCCCTTGAGCTCGCTAGCTAACTCGTTTGCTCTATTTTCGTTGTCGCTCACCGGAACGTGCCCGCCGTCGTAGGTAGAGGTCCACCGCCGGGGGCGGAGCTCAGGACAGCGTCCTCGTTCGCCATATCACTTCCCATCGCTGCGCGTTGGAGTCAAGGTGAGCATCGGCTCCTTAGGTCGGGATTGGGGGTTTGGGTGTGGCCGGCGTAGCCGTCCGATGCCCGCGCCGTCACGTCGGTGCGCGCACGGTGGCCGGGGGACGTGGCCACGGCGAAGAAGGGAAAGTGTAGGGTTGTAGATGAAAAACCAGTGACTCGGTGAAATAGTAGCCGTGTTAGTTTTGCGAATAGGGTTATGTGCGAGGGCTTATTCGCTTATGCGCCAGGCACGCGTGGCTCCGCTGTGGGCCGCTTGCATTGGGCCGCGTCGCGCGTGGCCGCGTAGGCCGTGCCGGTGGCGGCATGCGCGCACTGGCGGGAGGCCGGATTGGGCCGCACCGCTCGAGTTGGGCCGCGCAGTGGTATTTCGTTTTCCAATTTCCAGTAAAATGTAAATGCTTATTAATTTAGTTTTCAAGCTAAACTTTGATAATTTGTGGTAAATCTTGTAGATGTCCAAAAATAATGAAACCAAGTTTGTTAGGTTCACAAAAATGCCATCTATCTGTTAGTGTAGTTTGTTCACAGTTAGCTATTATGATGATAGGTTCATAAATTCAAACTAGAGAGCTTAGAATTATGTAGATTAATGTTTGTAGGAATTTTTGTGGTAAATTGATGATAGATATAGCCATAAAAATTTTACAGTAGGTTCACTAGATTATTAGGTACTTGCTGTAAATTTTATAGACTTAGAGTAAGTTGGTAAATAGAGTAGCTATCATCCTCGTTTTATCGTATATAGATTAAATCGGTATTAGGGGTAAGAATACATGTAGTTGCTATAAAAATGTATGTCATGTTTCATACTTGTTAATGGTGACAGTACATAGCTTAGCCTTTAGTGGATAGACCTCACTTAGTAGTTTGATAGGTGTACTTTTAGGTTACGAGTTGTTGTTGTCATATTATCAAACATTGCATCATTATTTCATGTAGATCACGAGCTGGTAGATTTCGTGCCTGTCGACGAACAGGAGTATGACGAGGTCATCGAGGAGTATGAGGAGGAGATCCTCATGTAGGAAGAAGCCCTGGAGTAGTTTGGTGCTGACCCTACTGACCCATCGCCTACCCAAGACAAGCCCCGGTGCATAACCCCTATTTTTAATGATCACTGAATATATATATATATATATATATATATATATATATGTGGTGTGCATTTAAGTTACATGCATTTTATGGAAACTACCTACATAAATATATCTACCCATGAGTCCTACTAGTACAGGTCGAGTAGCTGCTATGCTCAGGATATCGGTAGCGTGAGTAACCTGTCGTTACTCGCAAATAGGTGATAAAATATAATCACTCATGATAAAATGGTGGAAATGAAATGGTGACCAGGAAGGGATATGGTTTGGGTAATGGTGGGTGTAAGGGGTTGTGTCCTGCGGCCGACAGGGCATGGCTTGGTTACACTTTTTTTCCCTGTCTGTGTCGATTAAGGACCGATGAAAGGTCCTTGTGTGGTTTTGGTAATTGAGTGACAACCTAGGTGGACTAATTGTGTTTATGTGAGATACACAGGTGATTAGTCCACAGGTACATGTGTGTGAGCAACATATGTCATGAAGGTGAAAATGGCTTGGAGATGTTGCAAAGCTCACATATGTGATGATGAAGGAGCTTAAATGCACATGAGACATGACATTGAGTCATGTGATCAAGGTGGAGAAGATCAAGACAAGACTTGGCTTGATGGACTGGTTGCAAGCGTGAAGGGCAAGTCAAAGGCTTTGAAGTGATGGACCGCGTGGCGGTGAATCTTGAGCAAGACTTGGCGCCGATGGACGATGGCAACGGTGAAGAGCAAGTAAAGTCAAGATCGATGAACCAATATGATCACGTGATGATATGAAGTGGATCATATCATTGTTGATCGTGTTGGTGCATGTGTTGCATCGACATTGGAGGAGATGGAATGGAATGCGCAAGGCAAAGGTGTAACCTAGGGTATTTCATTTCACCGGTCAGAGGTGTGTAGAGAAGTTTATGACTAGGTTTAGGATAGATGGCCGTACTATCAAGAGGGGCAAACTTGTTTGCATATCGGTCATCTAAGAGCCACTCGAGTGATCTAACTTTACATCGTCGCTAGGGTTGAGTGGCGTGGCAAGTGGAGTGGCTAACCCTTTGAGAAATGATTGTGAAAAGCTAACACACATACACTTGGTGGTGTACACTTGGTGGTGTTGGCACATTTACAAAGGAGATGAAGTTGGAGTTGATGTGGATCAACTTGGCGAAGAAAAGGAGTGAGTTGTGCTGGTCAGAGGGTGACCGGACGCGTCCGGTATGGTGACCGGACACGTCTGGTATTAACCAGCGAACTCAGCAACCGGACTCGTCCGGTCGCCACACCGAACGTGTCCGGTGTGAATCTGCATGGTCGGTGTTATGAACGGTAGACCGGACACTGGCAGCGTCCGGTCAGGGGTGACCAGACGCGTTCGGTCGGACCTGGGAGCTTACTGGACTCGACCGGATGCAGCGCCTCAGCGTCCGGTCATGTCTGCTTCTACGTCCGATGTGAGCATCCGGTCGGACATGTCAGAGAGCCGTTGTGGCAATGGCTAGTTTGAGTGGGACACATGGCGGTCAGGCGCTACCGGACACATCCGGTATTGCGACCGGACGTGTCCGGTATGCACATCCGGTGCGTCCGGTGCTGCATCCGATGCAGCATCCGGTCAGCCCGAAAAACGCCAAGTGAAGGGGTAACGGCTAGTTTGGCCCTTGGGGCTATAAATAGAAGTGGCCTTCGGCCATGGCTATAGCTTGGCAGAGCTGAGCACCTCGGGGGACTTTGTGTCCATGCTTGAGAGTGCTTAGGAGCCCTCCATCTCACACATACTTGATAGTGATCATTCGATTGTGTGAGTGAGCGATTCTAGTGCGATTGCATCGTGAGGTTGCATCGAGTGGCACTAGGTGATCAAGTTGCAAGCCAGTGGTGCTTGTTACTCTTGGAGGTTGCTACCTCCTAGATGGCTTGGTGGTGGTCTCCGTCAAAGCCTGTGAGAAGCTTGTGCAACGCTCCGGAGAAGTGCTTTGTGAGGGGCATTGTGCTCGCCCCACGGGAGTCGCAAAGAGCAACTTTAGTAAAGCGTGTCATTGAGCTACCCTCACTTCCGGGGTAGGTTCTTACGACACCCGACGTGCGGGCTTGGCGGGTGATGCCAATTAGCCGCCGAACCACCAAGTGAGCGGTCGACACAACGGGGACTAGCATGTTGGCAAACACGTGAACCTCGGGAGAAAAACCATCGTATCAACCTTGTTCTTCCCATTGGTTTTCATCCCCGTTACACAAGCTTGCAATTACTTTCATATACATTTAGCTTGTGTTGTTGCTTTTGTAATTAGTTAGCTTGTGTAGCTTACTAGTTACCTTCTTGCTTGTATGGCATAGAAGTAGCTCCCTTGCGTGGCTAATTTGGTTTGTGTAACCTTGTTAGTCACATTACTTAGTTTGTGTAGCTAAGTAATTGCGCTCTCTAATTTGGCATTGGTTGCCTTGTTATTAAGCATTGCTAGTGAGCTTAGTTGGCTTTGTGCTTTTGCTTACTAGCATATGCAGGAGCTCCCTTATTGCTTAAAGTACTAGTGGCATAGGTTTGTGTGACCTTGCTCCTAGAATTGGTTAGGTGAGCTCTTGCTAGCCTGGCACTTTTGTTGCTTAATTAGTATCTTTGAAAGGTGCTTGTGAACATAGATAGAGGGGTGTAGTCTTGGCTAGACCGATAATTATAATTCCGTATTTGTTTTGGTTAGCCGACGCGATTAAGTTTTAGAAAAGACTATTCACCCCCCCCCCTCTAGTCGCCATCTCGACCCTTCAAGTGGTATCAGAGCCCGGTCTCTCATTTGTGGTCTTCACCGACCCGAGAGGATGGCGTCTAATGGGCTAGATATTTGTGAGACACACATTTTTGATGGCACAAACTTTGCACTTTGGAAAAATCACATGCTTGATCATTTTTGTGCAAAGGGACCAAAATTTTGGTGGGTTGTCACAAGTGGTCTCACCCATGTCTTGGACCATAGAAATCTCACCAAAGCTCAAAGAGTTCTCTATGAATTTGATGCACATGCTTGTTGTTTTCTAATGGATGCTTTAAGCTTTGATTTGATGAAACAAGTAAACATCAAGGGAACCGCTCGTGAGATATGGGAGTCCATCAAGGAAACCTTCGGTGATTCCTCCACATGGGATGATGGCAAATTCAAGAAGGAGGATGAGCCCAAGAAGGAGGTGCATGAGTATGTTGAGCATGATCACAATTTGGTGATTTTTAAAGATTGCTCCACCTCATGGTCAAGTGATGATGATGATCGATCTACTACAAGTTCACTTGACAAAGTTGATGATGATGCCACAAGTGTTGAAAGTGATGATGCTACCCCATGCACACTTGATGGTAATGATGGTTCATGCTCAAGCCATGATGAAGATGCTACTACATGCTCTCCAACCACACTACATTGTCTCATGTCACAAGGTGACACTAAGGTAACAAATGATAATGTGGTTGATCATGTTGATTCATATGATGAGCTTGTTAGTAGACTTGCTAGCATGACCATGTCTTTAGAAAATGAGAAAGCTAAATCATTGAACTTAAAAAATGAAAACTCATTTCTAAAGAACTCTTGTGAAGAACATAAGAAATTACTTGATGCTTATAAATCTTCACATGATGAGCTAAAATTGAATCATGAGACACTATTTGCATCTCATGATGAATTATTAGAACAACATGCTTCTCTCATTAAAGTGTTTACAAAGAAACTTAAAAATAATGAGAGCTCATCACATGAATCAAATGATAAATCATAAAATGTTGCTAACCCTTGTGATGTAGGCAAGAAGCATGTATCCACCTCTTGTGATGATTTATTAGATATGCCATGCTCTTCACAATTAGATGCTTGTTCTACTTCTATGTCTTGTGAGACTAACCTTTTGAAGGAGAACAATGAGCTAAAAAATGAAGTGAAGAAATTGAGCAACAAGCTAGAGAGGTGCTATAACTCAAAAGTCACCTTTGAGCACATGTTGAAGACTCAAAGAAACTATGGTGACAAGTGTGGCCTTGGCTTCAAGAAGAAGATGACAAAGGGCGAAAGAAAAAGAGAAAGAAAGATGAAGAAGCTACAACAAAGAAAGCTTTCTCATACCATGTGCTACCGGTGTCATGAAGCGGGACACCTTGCAAATGGTTGCCCTAACATTGAGAAGCTCGAGAAGATAAAAGAAGAAGAAAGGCTCAAGCATGTCAAGTGCTTCAAGTGCCGCACTTGGGGTCATCTTACCTCAATGTGCCCAACCAAGCAATTGGTGAAGCAACAAGTGAAGCCTCAACCAAAGCCATAAGTTGAGCAAGAGAAGACACCCCAAGAGCAAATCAAGATCAACCATGAAGATGGTGATGATTTGATGATAAAGAAGAAGAAAACAAGAAGGGGTGGAAAGGCAAGGCATCCAATGCAAACTCAAGATGCCAAGATAATGAGCAAGAATGAAGATGAGAAGAAAGATTATGCTCACATCAAGTGCTTCAAGTGTGGAAGTATGGGACACTTTGCCTCTAAGTGTCCTACCAAGCTTGAGAAGAAGGCTCAAGCAATCCATGAGAGGCAAGGCAATGAGAAGCACCACATGAGCAAAGAAGAGAAGGCTCAAGCAAAGAGAAAGTGCTACTCATGCCGGGAAAGGGGACACATGGCACATTCATGTCCCCTAGGTGATATTTCTAAGCCTATTTCAATTGTTGATAATAATGTGCTTGGAAAAGATGGCAATGGTACCTCATTGGTTGCAATTGCAAAACATCCCGCTATTCATACTAAGGCTATGCCTAAGTATGTTGCTCCTAACTTGAGAGGACCCAAACTTGTTTGGGTACCATCAAAAAGTGGGTGATTGTTTGTAGGTACCATCGGCATTGGAGACTTGATTCAATTGATCTCACATTATTCATCGTATGTTGAATCAAGTTATGAAGCTTAGTGCACATCCTAACCCAATGCCAAGAGAAAATTGAGTGAAGTCCAAGTGCTACAACATACAAGTGTCATATTCAAGTTGTGGTGATGTAATGGATTATTTGATGACTTGCAAATAATTGAGTTAAAGCTTGCTAGTTGGATGATCATGAGCTAACCAAGGTATATCCTTTGTTGATCATTTCATTTGGGTGCATATGAGTTGAATGAATTGGATAAATATGCATTGTTGCTTGCTATAAGATGATTGAATGGATACTTGCTTAGTAATCAAGTTTGGATTGATTTGTGTTGGATAAGTTCATAAGATGACATTTAGGAAGTGGTTTGAATGGATATATGTCTTATAGAAGTATTCAAATAAGTTAGCTTCAAGTTTGATTCATATTTGATGAAGTATAGCTCAAGTGTTGAAATCTGTCCTATATTGCAAAATCTGAGCTAGCTATGATCTTAGCCATGTTTGAGTGATCAAAACTTATTGGATTGGCATGAAAATTAGTATACATGCTCTAGACTTATGGTATAAGATTCTGTAGAAATTTCATGAAAATTTGATAAGAAATGCTTCGGTTTTGGAGTGGATCTTGTCAGCTATAGTACAGCAGTTTTCAGCATGTAGCAGTGGTGGAAGAATTGAAATCTGGTAGCAGTCTAGAAGTCAAATGAATCTCAAATTTTTACAGCTGCTAGATAACTTAGTAAAGAACATCTCCACCAAATTTCGTGGTATTTGGATTTGTACTTTTGGAAATATGCTTATTTCTTTGAAGGGTACAAAATCTGTCAAAAAAGTGACAAATATTAGATTGATCTAGAGTCACTTTGATTGAAAGGTCCTCAAGTTGGAAACATGTTTACAAGTATTTGAGGTACCTAAGTTTGGTTTTGAGATGATCTAAAGGCATGACAAGTAAAGAGTACAAGGCCATTTGATTGTGGAGTGTAATTTGCACACATTTGGTACTCAAATTGGAAGGATCAAACTCAAGATGAAGTTGAAATTTAAGTTCTAGTGACTATTGGATATCATTTGGTAGAAAGAAAAGAACTTAAACAAGAAGAAAGAAAAGGACTTAAAGAAGGAATCAAGGTTACTCATCAAGTTAAGTCCATCACTTGGATCAATCAATCAAGTTATTTCAAGTGAGTATCAAGAATGATTCTTGGAGAGAGGTCACTTCTCCCTAGTGTAGGGGCTTGCCGCCTATGTGTAGGTAAACCAAGTGTGGTACTTGGAAGGCTAACATAGAAATGGTGATCCGAGGAACATTTGAGATGCTTAGTTGAAGGAATCAAAAGGGTTGATCAAGAAAAGCAAGCAACACCCAAAAGAGAGCTAATCATGATATTTCAAGTGGTATTCACAAATTGATACTCTCATGCAAGCAAAGATCAAAAGATAAAGCAAGTCAACCACAACAAGAAAGTGCACTTGATCATAAGTGGTATTCATTTCATATGGGTGAAGAATGAAATTGAACATGGTATCTATTGGTCTTCACCAAGCTTATAATTGGACTTCACATTGCTATTGGAGTAATGAATTGGAATCTATGTGACTATCCTCTACTCCAACATAGCAAAGGTATCATTGTAATGTGCATGATCATTTCATCCCTTACTAGTATGCGGTTAGTGCATATATAGTACATGCTTCATAGGATCATGTATAACAAATGAAATGTTTAAATTCATAGCCTACCACTATTGCTTGAATGATTACTTGATCTAGTGGTTAGTATATGAATTTGTTCATGAGCTAGTGAACCTAAGTACTTGACTTAATTTGGATTGCTAACAAGTGACAAGTACAACATTGACAAGATAACCCTTGCAAGAGGTGTGAAGAAGCTTGTCATTGGTTCAAACCGGACGTGAAAGCTTAGGCAAATCAATTTAGTTCAAGTCAACCATAGAAGCTCATGATAGTAATAAGAGTACAAGCATAAGACAACAATGCAAATGGATATCTAGTTTGTATGTTTCAAGTGGTATCTAGACTCAAGTATTTTATGAAGATTTCATAAGTGATGTCTAGATCAACTCATAAGTGATATCCTATAAGTGATACTCATGAAGATAGCAAATGTTCAAGAAATGGTCTTTATTGATAAATCAAACAAGTGGTTCCATACTAGAAGATTCTTTCAAATGGTATTCACTTCCTTCAAGTGGTATCTACACATAATGATGGTTCCACAAGTGATCCTCAACCTTAAGTGATCATCAAATGAAGAATGCATCCCTCAACTACAAGAGCTCAAGTGTATCTAATGGATGACCCATGCTATCACATAGGGGGAGGTGTCACACAAATTGATATTAAGATCAAAGATCCTATGTGTGGTATCTCAAGAAGCCCTACACAAGTTACAAGTGGTATCTTCAAGTGGTGTCATTCCAACAATCAAGCGATGTCCATAAAAAATGCAAGATTCAAGCCTCAACCATCTACCCCAAATGCATACATTTGCATCAATAAGAAGCACACCTTTTATGGAAATTGATGACAAAGGGGGAGAGATTGTACAAAGATATGAAAGCTTGATTGAATGGGGGAGAGATTAAGATTGTACAAGGGGAGAGATGAGATATAAAAGAAATAAAGGTTGGACATGGATATGGACAAAGAGGGAGCAACATTGAAAAAAAGAGATGTATCAAAATTCTTGAACAAGAGAAGCACATAAGTAGGGGGAGCAAGCTCATGAACTTTGATTGATTGCATTTGATATGTGCATATTCATATGCTTGCTTGCATTGCATAAGCTTTCAAATTCAATATGCATGCTTGAGTGGTGTATGCTAGTTGTAAAACTTGAATGGTGATTTGATAACTAGCATGCATAGGATAATAGCTAGACACTTGGTATGCTTTGCAAGCAATGCTAGTACCTTGCTTTTAATGTTGATCTCACAAGGTATCTAGTGCTTTTATTTCCAAGTGATATCTAGCTAACCATGGTGCTAAGGATGAACTTAAAGGTGCAACTCCGATTGGTACACGCTTCAAAGGTTTATTCTATACACCTTAGCATCATTTTGTAGTATTTACTCTCCCACATTTTTAATCTATGCATATGTGCGAGCTTCAAATCAAACACTCTAGCACATATGTAGGGGGAGCTAATACTACCATTTCGGGTTTGTGGTACTTGTCCAAAATCATTTTTCACATGGTAAAATTGCTTGGGCAAGCAACATGAATCCAAAAGAGCTTAATTTTCATATCTTTATAGAGTTGTCATCAATTACCAAAAAGGGGGAGATTGAAAGGTCCTTGTGTGGTTTTGGTAATTGAGTGACAACCTACGTGGACTAATTGTGTTTATGTGAGATACATAGGTGATTAGTCCATAGGTACATGTGTGTGAGTAACATATGCCATGAAGGTGAAAATGGCTTGGAGATGTTGCAAAGCTCACATATGTGATGATGAAGGAGCTTAAATGCACATGAGACATGACATTGAGTCATGTGATCAAGGTGGAGAAGATCAAGACAAGACTTGGCTTGATGGACCGGTTGCAAGCGTGAAGGGCAAGTCGAAGGCTTTGGAGTGATGGACCGCGTGGCGGTGAAGCTTGAGCAAGACTTGGCACCGATGGACGATGGCAACGGTGAAGAGCAAGTAAAGTCAAGATCGATGAACCAATATGATCATGTGATGATATGAAGTGGATCATATCATTGTTGATCGTGTTGGTGCATGTGTTGCATCAACATTGGAGGAGATGGAATGGAATGCGCAAGGCAAAGGTATAACCTAGGGCATTTCATTTCACCGGTCATAGGTGTGTAGAGAAGTTTATGACCGGGTTTAGGATAGATGGCCGTACTATCAAGAGGGGCAAACTTGTTTGCATATCGGTCATCTAAGAGCCACTCGAGTGATCTAACTTTGCATCGTCGCTAGGATTGAGTAGCGTGGCAAGTGGAGTGGCTAACCCTTTGAGAAATGATTGTGAAAAGCTAACACACATACACATGGTGGTGTACACTTGGTGGTGTTGGCATATTTACAAAGGAGATGAAGTTGGAGTTGATGTGGATCAACTTGGCGAAGAAAAGGAGTGAGTCGCGCTGGTCAGAGGGTGACCGGATGCGTCTGGTATGGTGACCGGACACGTCCGGTATTAACCGGCGAACTCAGTGACCGAACGCATCTGGTCACCACACCGGACGTGTTCAGTGTGAATCTGCATGGTCGACGTTGTGAACGGTCGACCGGATGCTGGCAGCGTCCGGTCAGGGGTGACTGGACGCATCCGGTCAGACCTGGGTGCTTACTGGACTCGACCGGACGCAGCGCCTCAGCGTCCGGTCATGTCTGCTTCTACGTCCAATGTGAGCATCCGGTCGAACATGTCAGAGAGCCGTTGTGGCAACGGCTAGTTTGAATGGGACACGTGGCGGTCAGGCGCTACCGGACACATCCGGTATTGCAACCGGACGCGTCCGGTATGCACGTCCAGTGCGTCCGGTGCTACGTCCGGTGCAACGTCCAGTCAGCCCGAAAAACGCCCAGTGAAGGGGTAACGGCTAGTTTAGCCCTTGGGGCTATAAATAGAAGTGGCCTTTGGCCATGGCTGTGGCTTGGCAGAGCTGAGCACCTCGGGGGACTTTGTGTCCATGCTTGAGAGTGCTTAGGAGCCCTCCATCTCACACATACTTGATAGTGATCATTCGATTGTGTGAGTGAGCGATTCTAGTGCGATTGCATCATGAGGTTGCATCGAGTGGCACTAGGTGATCGAGTTACAAGCCGGTGGTGCTTGTTACTCTTGGAGGTTGCCACCTCCTAGACGGCTTGGTGGTGGTCTCCGTCGAAGCCCACGAGAAGCTTGTGCGGCGCTCTGGTGAAGTGCTTTGTGAGGGGCATTGTGCTCGCCCCGCGGGAGTCACGAAGAGCAACTGTAGTAAAGCGTGTCATTGAGCTACCCTCACTTCCGAGGTAGGTTCTTGCAACGCCCGATGTGCGGGCTTGGCGGGTGATGCCAATAGCTACCGAACCACCAAGTGAGCGGTCGACACAACGGGGAGTAGCGTGTTGGCAAACACGTGAACCTCGGGAGAAAAATCATCGTGTCAACCTTGTTCTTCCCGTTGGTTTGCATCCCCGTTACACAAGCTTGCAATTACTTTCATATACATTTAGCTTGTGTTGTTGCTTTTGTAATTAGTTAGCTTGTGTAGCTTACTAGTTACCTTCTTGCTTGTGTGGCATAGAAGTAGCTTCCTTGTGTGGCTAATTTGGTTTGTATAACCTTGTTAGTCACATTACTTAGTTTGTGTAGCTAAGTAATTGCGCTCTCTAATTTGGCATTGGTTGCCTTGTTATTGAGCATTGTTAGTGAGCTTAGTTGGCTTTGTGTTTTTGCTTACTAGCATGTGTAGGAGCTCCCTTGTTGCTTAAAGTACTAGTGGCATAGGTCTATGTGACCATGCTCCTAGAATTGGTTAGGTGAGCTCTTGCTAGCCCGACACCTTTGTTGCTTAATTAGTATGTTTGAAAGGTGCTTGTGAACATAGATAGAGGGGTGTAGTCTTGGCTAGACCGATAATTATAATTTCGCATTTGTTTCGGTTAGCCGACGTGATTAAGTTTTAGAAAAGACTATTCACTCCCCCTCTAGTCGCCATCTCGACCCTTCAACCGGTCGTTGCAATAGACGCTAGGCATGTCACAGATCTATTGTCCTAAGCGCATACTTGGGTATGGGCGCAGGAAAGACTTGTTGCTCTCTTGTCGCGGATCCGACTCTTTCTGGACCGACTAATTGGAGACGGAGATGGTGGAGGTCCTTGCACCACACGGAGTCCGGGACTCAGGAGTGGGGGCCTAGACACCCAGGACAGGAGGGTGATGGGTTAGTCCTGCTTGTGCCTAGGGTACAAGCGGGGCATGTGTTTTCGGGGCACCCAACTGGGCACATTGGTTCGCGAATCGCCGCCGAGTCGGTACGACTTGTCTTAACTCTAGCATCGTAGTAAGAACTGAAAGATGAAAGGTGATGAAATGGAACTGATTGCTCAACTCTTGCTTGAAAGTAGAATAGGTGCTTATATAGACTGCATAGATAATAAATGAATGTGGCCAATAATAATAACCTAAATAAGGACTCACTATTAGTATTGATTTCTGCTAAAATAAACTAGCAAGCCATAAAGCTTCTCATATTCCTTGGAGTCAGGAAATTATTCCCACTAGTCGGGTAAGTCTTGCGAGTACATTGTGTACTCAGGGTTTATTTACCCCTATTGCAGGTGATGCATGAGAAGTACCTTGTGTGGAGGGTTCTTCTGGAGGGCTCAAATGGATCCTCGTCCCTATCGCTAGATGTATATTTTTAATTCCGTTGTTTATCGTTCCGCACTCTGGTATTTGGTATTGTAATAATGTACTTTTTAAGGAACTCTGATGTATGAAATGGACAAGTATTATAACTCATTTTTATTATTGGATCCTTGGGAAAAATGTGGATATTTTGGGTTCTCCCTTGGGGTGTGCCCGATAGATACCGCCCGCTGTAGCTTGCTTTTGAGGTGCTTAGTGTCTGGTGGAAGACGAGCGCCTCCATCAGTATGCTATTCCGGGCGGTTCTGCCACAGATGGTACCAGAGCCAATAATGGTCATGAGTTTCATCATTCTTTTTCAAAGCTAAAATTTGACCAACAAAAGCTTTGCGAAAAGTAGGATGCGATTAAGTTAAGTTAAATGAGTATAAGCCCCAGCAATATGGTCTATCTAGGATAGCGGCACTGGTTTTATCTAATCAATTTTCTGCAGGTACACTGACTTACGTTGCGTAAGAAATCGCTTAGTATACAGAAAGTGAGGGTGCGATGTGCCGAAAAGTTTTACGAATGCCACTATATTCCGGCTTGAGTGAACGTATAGGCCGAAGCATGCATCATAATAATAGCATCTTACAATCCCCCCTTCACGTATAATTGAGTTAGTAAATTAATAGGACTAACTAAAGGACTGCTTTAATAATTACGTCTCGCTGCTTCCCATCTCCCGTGCGCGCTGGTACCTTGCGTTGACGGCCGCGATAGTGTTGAGCCAGGCCGCGCCTAACTCCCCTATCTCCGCTGTCACCATGGCCGACGTGGTCATTTCTTCGATTCGCCGTGATAGCAGCACCCCAATCCAATTAGCCGCATCCTCAGCTTCGCTGAGTTGCCAGCCATCCTACCGACCCCACCTCGCTGCCTGTGTCCCTGCACTGTGCTTCAATTTTGAAATGTCGCTCCGCCGGGCCCTTAAGACCGGGGTGGCCTGCGCCGTCGGCAAGTTGAGTAACCGTAGCATACCGTTTCAATTCCCTACGCTGATAGCCTCATCTCCACCGCCTCAGCACCTCGCGCACCTCGGCCAAAGCACTGTCGCAGTCTAGTCAGCCCTGACGCAGCCGTGCCAGCGTCGTGCGTCGCCACACCGCCTAGGCGCACGTGGCCAGCTCGACTTGGGACGTCTTCGGCCGAACCGACACTTCTATTGTCTCCGTGGGTGGTCCCTTGAGCTCGCTAGCTAACTCGTTTGCTCTGTTTTCGCTGTCGCTCATGGGAATGCGCCCGCCGTCGTAGGTAGAGGTCCACCGCCGGGGGCGGAGCTCGGGACAGCATCCTCATTCACCATATCACTTCCTACCGCTGCGCGTTGGAGTCAAGGTGAGCATCGGCTCCTTAGGTCGGGATTGGGGGTTCGGGTGTGGCCGACGTAGCCATCCGATGCCTGCGCCATCGCGTCGGTTGAAAGGTCCTAATATGGCTAGAGGGGGGGTGAATAGCCTATTTAAAAATCTACAAATCAACTAGAGCAATTTGATTAGTATGTCAAATAGCGTAATGCAAACTTGCTCTAGCTCTACAAGGGTTGCAAGCCACCTATCCAACAATTCTAGTTGCAATGATTACTTAGGCACACAACTTCCAATGTAATTACTCACTAAGAGCTCTCAATCTTGCTACTCTAAAGAGCTCAACTAGATGAATGTAAATAATAAAGCAAGCTCTCAATTCTAATTACACTAAAGAGCTTGTATCAACTAGTTTGCAAGAATGTAAATAAGTGAGTAGGGTGATTATACCGACGTGTAGGGGATGAACCAATCACAAGAAGAATATATAGCCAATCACCGGGAGAATGCCAAAGACAAGAGACAATCGATTTTCTCCCGAGGTTCACGTGCTTGCCAACATGCTACGTCCCCGTTGTGTCGACCAACACTTGGTGGTTCGGCGGCTAAGAGGTGTTTCACAAACCTCGTCCACACGATTGGACACCGCAAGAACCGACCCACAAGTGAGGTAACTCAATGACACGAGCAATTTACTAGAGTTACCTTTTGGCGCTCCGCCGGGGAAGGTACAACTCCCCTCACAATCACCGGAGACGGCCACGAACAATCACCAACTCGTGCCGATCCTCCACCGCTGCACCAAGCCGTCTAGGTGGTGGCAACCACCAAGAGTAACAAGCAAAATCCGCAGCGCAACACGAATATCAAGTGCCTCTAGATACAATTACTCAAGCAATGCACTTGGATTCTCTCCCAATCTCACAAAGATGATGAATCAATGATGGAGATGAGTGGGAGAACTTTGGCTAAGCTCACAAGGTTGCTATGTCAATGAAAATGTGCAAGAGAGTGAGCTTGAGCCGGCCATGGGGCTTAAATAGAAGCCCCCACGAAATAGAGTCATTGTACCCCTTCACTGGGCACACTATGGGCTGACCGGACGCTCCGGTCAGACTGACCGGACTCTAGACCCAGCGTCCGGTCAACCAATGTAAGCCACGTGTCATCCTGCGTTTAACAGGAGTCGTCTGGTCTCAACGGTCATGACATGACCAGACGCGTCAGTTACAAAGTGACCGGACGCTGGATCTCAACGTCCAGTCATTTCCAGTAAGGTTCCAAACGTGAGATTTCACAACCGGACACATCCGATCATGCTCGACCGGACTCACCCAGCGTCCGGTCACTCAACTTCTCTTCTGTACGCCCTACGTCAGCGTACGTCAGCACTGACCGGACGCGCCCTGCCAGCGTCCGGTCGCTTTTAGCACCAGCGTCCGGTCGAAGACCAAAACACGCGCCCTCTGCTGCCACTGACCGAACGCTTCGGTCCAACCAAGGCCAGCATCCGGTCACTTATAGTGACCTCCAATTTTTCTATCTAGGGCGTCGGTGGAGTTCCTTACTCTTGCTCCCAAACTTCACCACCCTTGATCAAATGTGCCAACCACCAAGTGTATCACCTTGTGCACATGTGTTAGCATATTTTCACAAACATTTTCAAGGATGTTAGCACTCCACTAGATCCTAAATGCATATGCAATGAATTAGAGCATCTAGTGGCACTTTGATAACCGCATTTCGATACGAGTTTCACTCCTCTTAATAGTACGGCTATCTATCCTAAATGTGATCACACTCACTAAGTGTCTTGATCACTAAAACAAAATGGCTCCTACATTTTATACCTTTGCCTTGAGCCTTTTGTTTTTCTCTTTCTTCTTTTCCAAGTTTAAGCATTTGACCATAACCTTGCCATCACCATTGTCATGATCTTCGCCATTGCTTCATCACTTGGAGTAGTGCTACCTATCTCATAATCATCTTGATAAACTAGGTGCACTTAGGGTTTCATCAATTAACCAAAACCAAACTAGAGCTTTCATCGGTGCGCGCACGGTGGTTGGGGGACGTGGCCACGGCGAAGAAGGGAAAGTGCAGGGTTGTAGATGAAAAACCAGTGACTCGGTGAAATAGTAGCCATGTTAGTTTTGCGAATAGGGTTATGTGCGAGGGCTTATTCGCTTATGCGCCAAGCATGCGCGGCTTCGCTGTGGGCCGCCTGCATTGGGCCACGTCGCGTGTGGCCGCGTGGGTCGCGCTGGTGGCGGCATGCGCGCACGGGCGGGAGGCCGGATTGGGCCGCGCCGCTCGAGTTGGGCCGCGTAGTGGTATTTCGTTTTCCAATTTCCAGTAAAATGTAAATGCTTATTAATTTAGTTTTCAAGCTAAACTTTGATAATTTGTGGTAAATCTTGTAGATGTCCAAAAATAGTGAAACTAAGTTCGTTAGGTTCACAAAAATGTCATCTATCTGGTAGTGTAGTTAGTTCACAGTTAGCTGTTATGATGATAGGTTCATAAATTCAAACTAGAGAGCTTAGAATTATGTAGATTAATGTTTGTAGGAATTTTTGTGGTAAATTGATGATAGATATAGCCATAAAAATTTTACAGTAGTTTCACTAGATTATTAGGTACTTGCTGTAAATTTTATAGAATTAGAGTAAGTTGGTAAATAGAGTAGCTATCATCCTCGTTTTATCGTATATAGATTAAATCGGTATTAGGGGTAAGAATACATGTAGTTGCTATAAGAATGTATGTCATGTTTCATACTTGTTAATGGTGACAGTACATAGCTTAGCCTTTAGTGGGTAGACCTCACTTAGTAGTTTGATAGGTGTACTTTTAGGTTACGAGTTGCTGTTGTCATATTATCAAACATTGCATCATTATTTCATGTAGATCACGAGTTTGTAGATTTCGTGCCCGTCGACGAACAGGAGTATGACAAGGTCATCGAGGAGTACAAGGAGGAGATCCTCGTGCAGGAAGAAGCCCTGGAGCAGTTTGGTGCTGACCCTACTGAACCGTCGCCTGCCCAAGGCAAGCCCCGATGCATAATCCCTATTTTTAATGATCATTGAATATATATATGTGGTGTGCATTTAAGTTATAGGCATTTTATGAAAACTACCTGCATAAATATATCTACCCATGAGTCCTACTAGTATAGGTCGAGTAGCTGCTATGCTCAGGATATCGGTAGCGTGAGTAACCTGCCGTTACTCGCAAATAGGTGATAAAATATAATCACTCATGATAAAATGGTGGAAATGAAATGGTGATCGGGCAGGGATATGGTTTGGGTAATGGTGGGTGTAAGGGGTTGTGTCCTGCGGCTGACAGGGCATGGCTTGGTTACACTTTTTTCCTTATCCGTGTCGATTAAGGACCAGTCGTTGCAATGGACGCTAGGTAAGTCACAGATCTATTGTCCCGAGCGCATACTTGGGTATGGGCGTAGGAAAGACTTGTTGCTCTCTTGTCGCGGATCCAGCTCTTTCCGGACCGATTGATTGGAGGCGGAGATGGTGGAGGTCCTGGCACCACACGGAGTCCGGGACTCAGGAGTGGGGGCTTGGAGTCTAAGTTTGGACGGGGACCTGGACACCCGGGACAGGAGGGTGATGGGTTAGTCTTGCTTGTGCCTGGGGTACAAGCGGGGCGTATGTTTTTGGGGCACCCAGCTGAGCACATTGGTTCGTGAATCGTCGCTGAGTCGGTACGACTTGTCTTAACTCTAGCATCATAGTAAGAACTGAAAGATGAAAGGTGATGAAATGGAACTGATTGCTCAACTCTTGCTTGAAAGTAGAATAGGTGCTTATATAGACTGTATAGATAATAAATGAATACGGCCAATAATAATAACCTAAATAAGAACTCACTATTAGTATTGCTTTCTGCTAAAATAAACCAGCAAGCCATAAAGCTTCTCATATTCTTTAGAGTCGGGAAATTATTCCCACTAGTCGGGTAAGTCTTACGAGTACATTATGTACTCAGGGTTTATTTACCCCTGTTGCAGGTGATGCATGAGAAGTACCTTGTGTGGAGGGTTCTTCTGGTGGGCTCAAATGGATCCTCGTCCCTATCGCTAGATGTATATTTTTAATTCCGTTGTTTATCGTTCCGCGCTCTGGTATTTGGTATTGTAATAATGTACCTTTTAAGAAACTCTGATGTATGAAATGGACAAGTATTGTAACCCGTTTTCATTATTGGATCCTTAGGAAAAATGTGGATATTTTGGGTTCTCCCTTGGGGTGTGCCCGACGGATACCGCCCGCTGTAGCTTGCTTTCGGGGTGCTTAGTGTCTGATGGAAGACGAGCACCTCCGTCAGTATGCTATTCCGGGCGGTTCTACCACAGTTTCAGATCTTCACACTCATCCACAAAAAATGGTTTGTCGCTCTTATACAAGAACTTGGCCTGATATATTCAATAGATTCAAAATCGAATGGCATATCAACGCTGCAAATTTGTGGGGGTGCAGGATATTCTATTACCATATATGTGCAAACTGCAAATTATATCTTGGGTGGTAATCTTACTACAGCTCATCGATTTTATTTATCTGTGAATATGCTAGATGTTCATAAGCATACGTACCCGCTTGAGTATGGTGTTTGCCCCTGACGCAACAAAAAAGGTTCTAGGTTGTTCTTTGTTCCAGGTAATCAGGGATGGCTTGATTTACCATGTTAACAGCATCACCGTCAGATTGATGAGCTGTTTTGGTTGGATGTTGACAATGTCATAAGAGGACTAAGAAGCTTCACTATAGGATGGTGAGACATGCAGACAAATTCAAAGCTGGTTAGTTACCATCCTAAAAAGTACAACACCATCTACACAAGAAGAACCCCAGGGTTACCTTATCCCTCTTGGTAAGTCACATCAGCGTTCACCCAAAAGTTGGACTCCTGCCAATTGAAACCTTCTATTTAATTTTTTTTAAATCAGATAGCAACATATGTCAAGATCCAGTAGTACAGGGATGAAGTCAGATAACTACATTTAATATTAGGTGAATGTTTAGTTTTCCCCTATCAGTGTAGTACCTTCTAGCATCTTCTATCATACGGTGAATAGTCAAGTGCAGAACTAATAAAAGAACTGAAATAAATCTATTAGTATATTTTTCTTTCTAGAAAATCAACCAAGCTCCTCATGCCCAGTCGATCTGACGATAAACCAAGCTTTCCTTCCACGGCGTGGACTCGTGGTCGCAGGGCGGGCGACAGGGTATCGCAGGGGGAAGCCGGACCGACGGAGGTACTCACGGGATCGCACGGGCGGAGAGGCAGAGCGACCCAAGAAAATTATCGTACCATTCGTGGTCTTAGTTTTATTCTTTTTATTTATTTATTTATTTATTATTATTATTATAGGAGAGTAGAAGATGTAAGGGTTCATGTATACAAGTGTTTTTGGACAGCTGACCTTTACTACTTAGCTTAGGTTTCAAAGGAGAAACAAGAGTATATCCGTAGGCGCTATATCAATCATATAACAAGATAAGTATCTTTTTAGAGCAAAAATATTATCAAAGTGGGCTTGGTAATAAAGTAGTATATTAGTATCACTGTATCAGAATGTGCCAGACCTTATCATAATACAACACAATATGTGAAAAGGCAGTACTGAAAATTCACTTCAGCAAAACAATAAATAGGTGCATGGCATGAGGGTGACTTCATCTTGGGTTTATACAAAACAAAGACAACCTTGAATTGAATAGTTTTATATCATACACCAAGTACACACTTGAGAAATGAATGCCACATTCTCCTCTTACACAGAGGCTGGGATGAGAAGCACCAGGAAGCGGCACCATTGTATCAAGGAATTGCAGCACTTGTAAATATTGTGAATCCTTCTATTCATGACTATGAAAATATGTAGATTTTTCAATGCGATTTACATAGGTCTCTGCATAACTTCAAATAAATTGCAACTTTTCAGTACCTTTCAGACCATGTTCTCTCTCTAAGTTTAAAAAATGAAGTTATCATGCCTGGAGAATGCACTGATACAAGAATGTAACCGTTAGTGTCACCAATAATTGTCTCTGCAAGCATATAAATTTAATTATTTCTGCTTCGGCTACAAAAAGAAGAAATTGTATGGATCCAAGTATATGTTTTGTGTTTTATAGGCTGAAAACAATTGCAAGAACCAGGGGTTTTGATTCAAAGGTTGGAATGAATTGCTTGCATGTTTTATACATAGGTTAAGAACCGATCGAGAGAAAGGTAAAAGCAATGGAAAATCCAAAGGATAATACCATTCATTAGTGTGAAACTTATCGTGAGCTTGAGAATTAGATGCAGCATACCAAGAAATGATGTAAATGCAATGCATTGCAGTCTTTGAAGGTGATTCAATATCCCAGTGGTGATTAATGATGGATGTTCCAATCTTTGAAGGGCTGTTGATTAAATAGAGAGATAATTCATTTCTATAGCATAGATCTTGCTTAGATTTAGTTATGTATGCAATAGTCTTTTTGCCTGACTTCAACCAGTCGCATTCCAGACCACCCAGACCTGGGTGACAGGCTGTCACACGTGACCGCGTCTTAGTGCCCTAGTGTACTACTGATCCCCTAGTGCACCAACAGTGATATATCTTGGTTGCGTCATGCGAAAGCACCATGCATCTTTGCGTCATTGCCAACTCGCTATTGCCCTTTGCCCTCCATAGCAACGGAACCATGGTCCCTATCATCCCGTGGCCACACATATCAGATTTTAGAGACACAAAAAGATGGAAGCCTCAGAGGAATTTCATCAAACACATTATTATCTTTAAGGAACATGATCTGCTAGGGGCAGCTAGCCAGCTACCAGTATTCATGGAACGTGTGCACTCCAAGGTGCTTGCGTTGTTGCGTCTTCTTGGCATCTTCTCAAAGGTGTGTGCCGCAAGGATATGGTGCCGTAATGAACACCTGAAAGACATGGCCGACAGCAAGAAATTCAGTGTGAGAGGCCTTTAATCATGCCAAAGTTTTGCATCAGAATGCATATGCATGCAAAGCATAACTGTTTGCTGGAGAGAGCCAACCCGAAGACATTTCATCGAGCAGGAGTGGGCGCCGTCGCTCTCCACTACTAGGGCGCTGCTTTTCTGTGGCGCGGGAGGAAGCACACGGACGCGCGGAAGCAGTGCAGCGCCATCACTGGTCGCCTTCTTCCTCGCGGCGGCGGCACTCGCCTTCTTCGCCCACGATGGCGACATCATGGCATCCTTGCCTGCTTGCATCGACGAGTGGAGGAGGTGGGCAGGGCGAGCTCTAGCTCTAGCACCTCCTTGCCAGGGTCTCCACCACATTCGCCAATGAGGTTCCTCCGTCCGTCGCTCCCTGTGCCGCGCGCGTTCGCCATCGTGGCCGCTGAAAGAAGGGGGCTTTGAGGACCGGGGCGCGGTACCTTGCGAGTGAGAGAAAGGAGGTGCCGAGGTGGAGGGCTCCCATGCAAGGTGTCGTGCTTCGCCGGTGCACCGCGCCCGCCGGTGAGCCGAGAGAGTTCGCGAGATTTCGGGCTGCGGAGGGAGCGGGCGAAGCCCTGAACTGATCCGTATCGGACGTCCCATACTGTGAGTCCGCCCGAACTCTGGAACAGACGAATAGTTCACCCAAGAGATGGAATGTTGACGTGGCCGATGATTGAGGTATTGAGACGGCCGAATATAGTGCCCGATTTGCTGGTGCAAGATTCGTCTTTTATCTTTTAAAAACTAGTATAAAACTAGTAAAGTGCCCGTGCTAACGCTACAAAAAACAATACTAACAATTAATTTGATGATAAAAGCTATATAAAGAGAAAATTACACTTCCATTAATATAGTGTGCTCTTGAGCTTGGTACATTTAATAAGGGTATACCAGAGGAAAAAAGGAACTATAGTTGCAAATGCAAATAATGTGTTACGGAGAACAATCCTAGGCAATAAAAATAATTTTTTCTTACTTCTAAAATGGTATTGACACACTGGCAAATGACTTCCATTGTGCTTTCTCAATAGCGGGTAGTAAAAAAAATGAAGAAAGATCAAATTATTACAAACATCGGTGGCTAGCTGCCTAGGAGCCTTTCCTCCAATGAAATTGCTAGAAGTTTACTTAGTCTAGAAATCTCTGCGATCTGGAATTGGAGCCGTGCTTGTACTGCAGCATTTCCATGGCCATCAATCACAGGAACACTGCTGGCCAAACAAAGACTGAAAGACCAAATAAAAAAAAAACAGAAATCAGCAACACAGAGAACACTTACCATCTTTTATGGGCCAAAAAAATCCCGTGTTTAAATGCAAGATCCTCTAAGAAAGGGAAAACAACTACTGCATATAAGGTAAAACTTGTTTTAGTTGAAATGGCCTTGTTGGTTGCCTCTCGACCATTAAATGCAAGAGTAGTTGTTTATTAGAGAAGATCATGGACATCAATTGTTTTGTTTGGAATGCATTCAAAACTGGTGATAAATTAAAATATATATGATCAGCCTAAGCCTATGACAAATTTAACAAAACGGCCAGGGACATACACAACTCCGCCTATGGTGGGGCGCCTTTGGTGTCCCAGCATAGCAGGTCCCAAGCCCTGGTAAAGGAGGAGGGTTGTGTTAGGCGTGACGAGCCAATGTAAAAACTTAGCCACTTAAATGGAGATGAAACCCGAAAGAAAATCGTTGGGGCGTAACCCTCTTAGCGACGCGCCATATCGGAACCCGGGTATGGTGTTAAATGGGCAAGGGCCGGGTCATCACCCCCGTGACGCGCCGTGTCGTGATCTGGGCATGGTGTCAAGTAACCAAGGATTGGGTCGTCGCTTCCTTAGTGGCGCGCTACGTCGGCGCCCGGGTGTAGTGAAAAATGAGCAAGGGTCTTCGCATCAGAGTCGACGGGTGCGAAGGATAAGGAAGCTAGTCGAACCAACTAGGATCCGTTTAGGTAGTTGGAATGTAGGGTCACTTACAGGTAAGTTAAGAGAATTAGTTGATACCGCAACTAGGAGGCGTGTAAATATATTATGCGTTCAAGAGACTAAATGGAAGGGTCAGAAGGCGAAGGAGGTGGACAATACAGGTTTCAAGCTTTGGTACACAGGGACAGTCGCGAATAGAAATGAAGTAGGAGTTTTGATTGATAAAAGCCTCAAAAATGGTGTGGTGGGAGTGAGAAGGCAAGGAGATAGGATTATCTTAGTCAAGCTTGTCGTTGGTGATATGGTCTTGAACGTAATTAGTGCGTATGCCCCCCAAGTAGGTCTCGACGAGAGTGCTAAGAGACAGTTCTGGGAAGACTTAGATGGCCTGGTTAGAGCTATACCTAGTAGTGAGAAGCTTTTTATAGGAGGAGATCTTAACGGACATGTAGGTACTACAAGCGCAGGTTTCGAGGCAGTTCATGGAGGTTTTGGGTATGGTAGTAGGAATTAGGAGGGGGAGGAAGCTCTGGACTTCGCGGTAGCTTTTGACCTGATGATAGCCAACACTTTCTTTAGATAGAGAGAATCTCATCTAGTGACCTTCAGTATCGGACAACACTGTAGCCAGATTGACTTTGTCCTCGCAAGAAAAAAGGACAAACGAGCATGCTTGGATTGCAAGGTGATACCAGGAGAGTGTGTTGTTTCTCAACATAAGCTTTTGGTGGCAGATTTTCGTTTTCAGATGCGTGCCCGTAGGGATAAACAAGCTAAGATTGAAAGAACAAAGTGGTGGAAACTGAAAGAGGAGACGTCAGAGGTATTTAGGAAAAGGGTTATCAAAGGGGGCTCTTGGAAGGAAGAAGACGACATAAACAATATGTGGGACAAGATTGCAACCAACATTCGGAAGGTAGCCTCAGAGGTGTGTGGAGTAACCAAAGGAAGGGGACGCGAGGCTAAAGATACTTGGTGGTGGAACGAGGAAGTCCAAAGGGCTATTAAGGAGAAGAAAGAATGCTATAGACGCTTGTACCATGATAGGAGTGTGGACAACATAGAGAAGTATAAGGTGGCAAAGAAGACTGCAAAGCGAGCTGTAAGTGTGGCAAAGGGTAGAGCGTACGAGGATCTTTACCAACATTTGAGTACGAAGGAAGGAGAGAAGGACATTTATAGGATGGCTAGAGTTTGTGAGAGAAAGACACGAGACTTCAACCAAGTTAAGTGCATTAAGGATGAAAGGGAGCATCTCTTGGTAAAGGAGGATGAGATCCGACATCGATGGCAAGAGTATTTTGACAAATTGTTCAATGGTGAGAATATGGACACAACCTTTCACTTGGATGACTCTTTTGATGACACCAATAGACGCTTTGTGCGGAGAATCCAAGAATCTGAGGTCAGAGAGGCGTTGAAAAGGATGAAAGGAGGTAAGGCGATGGGACCGGATGGTATCCCAATCGAGGTGTGGAGATGCCTCGGGGACAGCTGTAGTATGGTTAACCAAGCTGTTCAACCATATTTTTCGATCGAACAAGATGTCTGATGAGTGGAGGAGAAGTATATTGGTATCGATCTACAAGAATAAATGGGATATTCAAAGTTGTACAGATTACCGGGGAATTAAGTTGATGAGCCATACTATGAACCTATGGGAAAGTTATCGAGCATCGCTTGAGAGCAATAACGCGGGTCTCTATGAACCAATTTGGTTTCATGCCCGGAAGGTCAACCATGGAAGCCATTTTCTTAATAAGACAAGTTATGGAGCGGTATAGGGAGAAGAAGAAGGACCTACACATGGTTTTTATTGACTTGGAGAAGGTTTATGATAAAATACCAAGGAATGTTATGTGGTGGGCTTTGGACAAACATAAAGTCCCAACGAAGTACGTCGGGCTCATTAAGGACATGTACAGCAATGTTGTGACTAGAGTTCGAACAAGTGATGGAGACACGGATGACTTCTCGATTAGGATAGGACTACATCAAGGGTTAGCTTTGAGTCCTTATTTGTTTGCTTTAGTGATGGATGAGGTCACAAGAGACATACAAGGGGACATCCCTTGGTGTATGCTTTTCGCGGACGATGTAGTGCTAGTTGATGAAAGCCGGACAGGAGTGAATCAGAAACTAGAGTTATGGCGGGAGACTTTGGAGTCCAAAGGTTTTAGACTTAGTAGAACTAAAACTGAGTATATAAGATGTGACTTCGGCACTATTACTCGGGAGGAGGAAGATGTTAGTTTGGAAGGTCAAGTAGTGCCTAGGAAGGATACATTTCGATATTTAGGATCAATGCTACAGAGGGACGGGGATATTGATGAAGATGTTAGCCATAGAATCAAAGCAGGGTGGATGAAGTGGCGGCAAGCGTCTGGTGTCCTATGTGACAAAAGGGTACCACAGAAGCTAAAAGGCAAGTTTTATAGGACGGCGATTAGACCTGCTATGTTGTATGGTGCAGAATGTTGGCCTACGAAAAGACGACATATTCAACAGCTAAGTGTCGCGGAAATGCGTATGTTGCGTTGGATTTGCGGTCATACAAGAAGGGATCGAGTTCGGAACGATGATATACGTGAGAGATTAGGGGTAGCGCCAATTGAAGAAAAGCTTGTCCAACACCGGTTGAGATGGTTTGGACATGTGCAACGGAGACCTCCAGATGCACCAGTGCGTAGTGGAATCCTAAGTCAGGATAGTAACGTGAAGAGAGGCAGAGGAAGACCGAAGTTGACTTGGGTAGAGGCAATAAAAGGAGACTTGAAAGGATGGAATATACCCAAAGACTTAGCCTTAGATAAGAGTGCTTGGAAGACAGTTATTCACGTGCCTGAACCTTGATTGCTTCTGTTGGGTTTCAACTCTAGCCTACCCCAACTTGTTTGGGACTTAAAGGCTTTGTTGTTGTTGTTGTTGTTGGCTAGGGACATACATCCAAATTAATAAATAAGCTTACACCACCATGTAGATACCCTATCTAATCCTAAAAATCAAAAGTAACTTTTAGGAAGAAAACAGGAATAGACGGGGGGATTCATGGCTATGTCATAAAGTAACTATGCATCGGTTGGTGAGAATACCTATATTTTGATGAATGGCGAGAATAAGCAGATAATGCTTTGAAGACTTACCAGGGGAGGTGTAGATTCATAGTTGTTTCCAATCTCTTCCACACAAGGGACAACAGATCTGAAATGGCAGTAGATTAAATGGGGTCATACATAAATAAAGTCAACACATGGAGTAGGAAGAAACTGAAATAACATTAAAACATAAATGATTGTTAACAAGAATATAAAGGTCCAATTGACCATGAATAAATAATGGCAATATTTAAAATAGGAACAAACTAAGACCATATTAAAGTTCTAGAATCAATTGTCCACAAGGGTACAAGACAGGGTGAATATAGCATAAGCAAGTGAATCGGAAAGGTCATACATTGCATTTGTAGGCCGCAAAAACCAAGGGAAGCATTATACAGGTTAGCGTTTGAAACTGATGTCCTATATGAAACGATGTGCATGGCTAATTATCTCGAAACCGACCAACAGACATCAGGGATGAAACCGAGATTAATCAACAATACAATTTGGTGCCCAAGTTTCCTGCCATATCCAAATTATCAAGTGGGGGGCATTTACAGCCACTGTTCATGTGGTTTATATGAACTGCACTATGAGGAACTTGAGTAACTGAATCATGCAACATGGGACAAAATGAGCATGCATACATATATTGATTGCAAGGGAAGAAGAGACGGCTTACTCGTGCAGTCGAAGCGAAGCTGAATCGGACCCGTGTCACGTTCGTGGGCACCCGCAGTTCGGTGACAGGACGACGGCGACGAGCATGTGGTAGTGGACGGCGAAGGCAGCTGCCACCGTCGTGGCCTCATCCTCCCACGCCACCGCTTCCTAGGCCCGCGCCGCTCCAACCAACACTGCCGGCCCCACCATCTCTTCTCCGGCCCACACTGCCGCCCCAGCCTCCTGGGACCGGCACCTCCCACACTGATCCGCGCCGCTACCTCCCTGGTCTTCGCGTTTATTAAAGGAAAAACAGAGATTGACTTAAGATCTTCACGTTCCAGAAAAACGGAGACTGCAGCAAGACAAGCACAATGACAAAATTTTGCAGCAATACCCAATTAAGAACCTAAGCAATTGGAGAAATCTAGACTGCATCTGCGCACAAAAAATCACATAATTGTATACTGGAGAAATGCAGAAATATTAGTACTGTAAAAAGACAAGCAGAGTTCCAATTGTCAGGATAACTATTCTGTGTAATTCAGATTGCATCCCTGCACAAGGAAATTGTAGAACCGCCACTATAGTGCCTCATCAAAAGGAGAAAACTAGAAAAAGTTCCTAGAAATCTAGACTACATCCCTACAAACTGCAGAGCAAAATCGCACACATTGTTTTTTTCAAAACGGTAGCGTGCACTGGTGACCGTGCCGCATCAAAAGGAGAAAACTGGAAAAAGTTCCTACTCTCTCAGCTGCTAGAATAGAAAAGCTGTAGAAAGAATTTTTCTTCATACCTTATCTTGATCATACATTCTGATATCGTTGACGATAAAGATTAGATCAAATCTAGAAAGAATGGTAGTCTGAAGATCAATTTTGTCTTGTGCAGTCTGATGACCATCAAAAAGAAAAAATGTCAAATTAATTGTCTTGCATGCATGGCTACTTATTGAGTCAATAAAATATGCTTACCAACCTTAAGATCATCATAGCATCCTGCAATTCGATTGGCAGCTGCAAGAACTGAAGTCCTCGAATTGAGTATACTGTTGTAATGCTAGCTTTGGCAATAGATATTGTCTGCTGCTCCATGGCCTCATGAATTGCAACCCTAGAATAGCATAAGACAAGGAGGACTGGATTAATGTGGTTTCGAGAGCAGACCAAAAAAGATGTAATATGTTTATTCTAGTTTCACCAAACATACCCTAAACCATGGTTCCTCTTTCCAAATAAAACTCACGCTGTAGAGGAAAAAAAGAAATGTTTACAACCTTTGAAAAATGTACATTTTTTCTACCTTGTTCTTTACCAACAGAAGAATGTATAAACAGGTACTCCATCTCAAATAAATTGGCAACGCATACACAGAAGGTAGTTGTAAACCAAGAAAAATAATATAATTCTTGTTGCAGTGGTCCTGTCATTATGGCTATTCCTTTTTCCCTATGAGATGAAATCGAAACTGATTTTTTTCCACTGCATTTGTAAAGGAACAAAAGTCAATATATACATCACAACATGATTTGACTTCAATGGTAGTAGTAAAAATAGATAAACCTGATCTCAATGGTAGTAGTCAATATATACATCAGAGTAACCTTCAACTGCAGTGAAGGTTACTGAATTTTGTTTGAAGAGTAGTATTTATGTACATGCTATCAACAAGCAACAATTTCAGGGGAAGAATGCAATGATGGCAACAACAGAGTGAAACATAGTCATGTAAACAAAATAAGGCTACCATGTTGCATTGGTAATTTAGAGAATATTTCTCACAATTCATAAATTCATAAATAATCAAATTGTGACGCCTGCTTTTTTGCAAAAAAAAGACATGTATCATCCAGTTTCAGTACAACCAAACAAATGGAGGTCAAGGCACACTTCAAAGGCAAAGTTTTTCAATAGAAATGATACTATATCTTGCACTTCAGCAAAGCTTATCAATAATAGCATAAAAGATCTGAGGCCATTTAATATGTAGGTTCATAAATCTAAAGCTTAAGACGGGAGAAAGCATGCATGTATGTTTGCCAGTAACACATTTGCAGTCCTTGAGCCGGCCGAGCAATCTTGGCTGGCAGAGTTCTCCAGTTCTTGACCCGGCAATGGTAGAACCACATCTACAGTCATATCTGTGAGCCCCAACTGCACCGACAGCTCGGCCTGCTTCATCTCATTTGGATATGAATCCTCTGCACCAAGTCACCAACACAGCTCAACGTTGAACGAAAAATGTATAGACAATTGATCGAACATGTTGCACACGCACAGTACCTAGCCTGCTCTGGCGAGGCGAGGACCAGATTGGAACACCAAGACGGACCGAGTCCGTGCACGGATCGATCCACGGATCGGTGGACTGGGGAGAGCAGATCGAGCCGTGCACCTTGAGCGGTGTAAACCCTAGCGACGGACAGAGAAACAGGAGGCGGGGTTGGGAGGTTTACCAGCATAGGAGTTGGTGACGTCTATGAAGCCGCGGGAGGTGGTGTCGAGGAGGATACCGACGACGCGCTTGCGGGTGTCGCCGGCGACGACGACCGCGCCCCAACGGCAGCGCCCTGGGCGGCCATGCCCCCCGGCGGCCACGCCCCTACAGGCAGCGCCCCCAGTGGCTGAGCTTTGCCCCTGGTGGCCTAGCACCCTTCACTGGCGGTCGTCGTCCTTGTGGAGGAGAGATGGGGAGTCATGCCTCTGGTGGCCTACCGCCCTTCACTGGCGTCCAGTGCCCACCCTGCCCTAGTGGCCTGGTGCCCTACCCACGTGGCCGTCGTCTATGTGAGGGATCGGTACCATGAGGGGAGGGGAGGGGAGAGATTCCAGGCTTCGATCGGTCTTTCTCGTGCGTTTCCTTCTGTGGGAGGTGTGCGAGAGGTTAGGGCGATGGAGTGCAGATGCATTAAATATGAGCTGTCGAATTTGGATGACTAATAAGAAAGAATAGTTAAGAGATAATCTGGTGCATCCGTTTTGATGGTGTTATATTTTCTAGGTGTATTCATAGATGTGGATGTAGCATAGGTCATGACTATGAAGCATGTATTTATTGTGTGGCCATAGATATATTCTAACTGGTGTATTATAGGGTAGAGTGATAAGGTGATATCAGAGCTTGTCTTGTTTGCATCAGCTCAACGATTGTCACCACGTTTTTTAGCTTGTGTGCAACCCAAAACTGGATCTCCAAAAATTTAGCTTGTGTGCAGTTTTTTGGAAAGAACTTGATCTCCAGCAAGAAAACTGGATTGGTTTGGGATAATTTTTAATATTTTCTCTTTGATTTGCATGTGCAACCCTGTTAGTCCACTGAATCACTGGCTCAGGTGAGTCGACCACTCACCAGTCTTTCCGACCACGGCCGAGCACGACCGAGACTATCCGACCACACACACTATGGCTAGAGGTAGAAGAAGAGGGAGAACAGAGTATACACACACAGTAGAAGCACCAGCGTTGGCTAGAGCCCTATGTAGGAGATAGCAAAACTAAACTCTCTTGGTTGAGTTGCAGTGGCAAACTATATATACAACTCTATCCATCTAGTCCTAGTACAGCACACATACTACAACAGTAACTAGATAACACAGCAGGACTGACTTCTGCGCATGTCCCTGCATGTGGCTACCGTGCGATAGGTGAGCCGTTCGGCGCCTGCCTCTACATCGGCTACAGTACCACAGCAGGGGTCTTTTCGGCGCTGCCTTCCCTTATCATGTGTTCATACAAGGAAGTAGTAGATTATCTAACAATCTTCTCCTAATCCTACTACTATCTCTTGTACCCCCTCTATGCCGATCATCTCCTTCAGCTCTGTAAGTCAAAGACGTCCGAGCGGCTTGGTGAGGACGTCCGTGAGTTGCCGACCAGTTTCGACAAACTCGATGATGATCTGCCCTCCATCAACACAGTCCCTGAGGAAGTGGAACTTCACGTCGATGTGTTTGCTCTGGTCGTGTAGAACCGGATTCTTCGTGAGGGCGATGGCGGGTTGGTTGTCCACCATTAGTGTTGGTGGGTGAGCTTCCACGCCGTTCAGCTCACCCAGCAACCGACACAGCCACACAACTTGGCACGCCGCTATGGCCACTGCTACGTACTCTGCCTCGCACATAGATAGCGCCACCACCTTCTATTTCAGCGACAGCCATGAAATTGGGGCCGACCCAAGGAAGATGAGCACGCTAGAGGTGCTCCGTCGTCCGTCGATGTCCCCCGCCATGTCTGCATCGCTGAACACAGTGAGCTATAGCCTATTCTCGTCGGTCTTGGGAAAGATGATCCCTTAATCCACCGTCCCCTTAACATAGTGCAGTAGCCGCTTCACCATAGCCCAGCGATTCTCTCTGGATCCTCCATGAAGCGACTGACGTAGCCCACGGCGAACGTAATGTTCGGCCTCGTGTGGACTAGGTAGCGTAAACCGCCGATGATGCTCTGGTAGAGTGTTGCATCCACCTTCGTCGCGGTGCTGGCCTTCATCAGCTTCAGCCGCTCCTCCATCGAAGTCACACATGGCTTGCACTCAGCCATGCCGCTCCGCTCCAATAGCTTGGAGGCATACGTGCTCTGACCGAGCGTGAGTTCCTCCTTCCCTATCTCACCTCGATGCCGAGGTAGTTGGAGAGTGTGTCGAGATTACTCATTCAAAAACAAGCCGCCATCTCAGGCTTGAAGCCATTGATGTCCACCGTGCCCGCGCCGGTGATGATCAAGTCATCCACATACACGCTGACAACGAGCTTCTCCTTCCCTCGTCGCCGCGTGTAGAGCGCGTGCTCGGTTGCGCACTGCTGAAACCCAAGCTCGCCCAGCATGGTGTCAAGCTTGGCGTTCCATGCTCGTGGGGCCTGCCACAGCCCATAGAGCGCCTTGCGCAGTCGGAGCACCCTGTGCTCCTCTCCCTTGACGGCAAAACCTAGAGGTTGCCTAACAAAGACCATCTCCACCAGCTCGCCATTGAGGAAGGCCGATTTAACGTCCAAGTGATGGACGCACTAGTCCTTTGCTACTGCCAAGGCTAGTAGCAAACGGACCGACTCCATGCATGCTACTGGTGCAAAGACCTCCTCGAAGTCTATGCCCTCGCGTTGGTGCTGAACAAAGCCTCAGGCGACGAGGCACGCCTTGTGCTTGACAATGGCACCGAGCTCGTCCCGCTTGACCTTGTACACCCACTTCAGGCTGATCGGACAATATCCTAGAGGTGGATCGACGAGCTGCCATGTCTCGTTTTCCTCGATCGCCTTCATCTCCTCCAGCATCGCCTGTCGCCAGTTTCCATCACGCTCGGCCAGCGCAAACATGGGTGGTTCCTCTGCACTGATGAGCAACAGCTCTTGGTCATTGAGCAGCCAACCAGCCAGTCCTGAGGACCCTGTGTCATCGATGATGTTGTCCAGCCTGCGGAACCACACCTCCTCACCTTCGTGGAAGGCATCCACGAACTCAGTGATGTCACTTAGAGGTGAGGCGAACTCAATCTATGTTGATGGAGTTCCCTATTCCGCTGGAGTGCTCGGCACAGCACTTGGAGTGCTCGACACCCTGGTTGTAGTGCTCGGCACTACTTCTAGATAGCTCATCACTACTCCTGCAGTGCTCGGCACCACTATAGGAGTGCTCAGCCTCAGTCTTAGAGTGGTCGGCACCACTGCAAGACCTCTTGGCTCCACTACGGGAGTGCTCGACACCTGTCCTAGAGTGGTCGCCACCACTACAGAACCTCCCAGCGCCACTCTTGGTGTGCTCAGCATCCCTCCAGGAGTGCTCGACATCCCTCCTGAAGTGCTCGACACCACCCTAGGAGTGCTTGGCTCTACCGCTGGAGTCCTCGGCACCCCTTCCGGAGTGCTCGGCACCTTTTCCCCAGTGTCTCCACCACCGTGGATGACCAGGTGCTCGACGACGAAGGTGCTGGTGAAGCCGCCAGCTTCCCCCGTGCTCGGACTGCTCCAGTCCTAAGCCGCCTTCTCATCGAACACGACGTCACACGAGATAAGCACCTTTTCTCCATGTGGGTCATAGAGCTAGTATGCCTTGGTACTCTCCATGTAGCCCAGGAACACCATCGATGTGCCCCTGTCCTCCAGCTTAGTTAGGATCAGCTTCGTCTTCCTAACGTGGCTGATGCAACCGAATGTCCGGAGGAAGGACACGCTCGGCTTGCGCCCATACCAAGCTTCGAACAGTGTCTTGCCCATTAGGGCCTTGGTCGGAGCACGGTTGAGGATGAATACCGCCATGGTCATCGCCTCACCCCAGAACCTTGCCGATATGCCTTTGGCCTTCATCATGGATTGAGCCATGCCGACCACCGTCTGGTTCCGCCTCTCCACCATGCCATTCTATTGTGGCGAGTATGGCATGGTGTGGTGTCGCACCACACCCTGATCCACGCAGTACGCAGCGAACTCCACCGAAGTGAATTCACCATCGCGATCAGTCCTCAACACATGAAGCTTCTTGCCGCTCTCGGCCTCCACGTGCATCTTGAACTTCCTGATCGCCACCGCCGCTTCGTCCTTGCTCGTCAGGAGTTGTAGCCACATGTAGCGACTGCAATCATCCATGAGCAGGAGGAAGTACCGTCAACCACCGTTTGTAGCTGGCGTGATTGGCCCATAGAGGTCACCATAGACAAGCTTGAGAGCGTCCTTCGCTTGATACTTGGCCACCTTTGGGAATGGTAGCCTCCTCTGCTTCCTGGACAGGCAGCTGTCACACAGCTCGCCTCCATGCTTGATGTGGGGTAGCCCTCAGACCATCTTCTTCAGCCGACCAAGCGCGTTGAAGCTGAGATGTCCAAGCCGAGCATGCCACATCCACGGTTCCTCGGTGTGCCTTATCGCCAGGCACACCGGCTGCTCTACCTTTAGGTCGAGTAGGCACAACTGGTTCTAAGACCTCTTCACCTTGGCGAGAAGTCGCTGCTCTCGGTCCCTGATCCTAAGGACTCCATCCTTGATCAGTACCTCGCTACTGCGCTTATCCAGCTGACCAATGCTGATGATACTAGAACATAGCTGTGGGATGTAATATACATCTGTTAGCATGCGGTGCTCCCCATTCTGGCACCTGAAGATGATGGTGTCGCGCCCTTGGATAGACACCCTTGAGCCATCACCAAACTTCACCGTACTGGTAACATCGTCATCGAGCTCGAAGAAGGATGCCTTAGAGCCTGTCATGTGGCTGCTGGCACCAGAGTCTAAATACCACCGCCGCTCCTGGTCGGCGCCCACACCTCCAAGGTGGACTTGGACACATGGTTCGTCGAGGTTGACAGCCTTCAGGGCCTTCCTAGGTCCTTCCATTGTCTTCACCTCTTCCTTCTTCTTGGCCTCGACGTCGTGCAGTGCACAAAACATCACCATTAGGATAGTGGCCTCATCATCATCATCATCAGCTTGCACCAGATGAGCTTCAGCCTTCTTCTCCTGCTTATGATTTGGGCACTCCTGTGCCCAATGGTCCATCTTCCCATAGCACCGGTAGGCGTTGGGGTCGACCTACTTCTTCTTCTCCGAAGAAGCCTTACCACGACGATTGCCATCGCCACCGCGGTTGGAGGAGGTTGCCTTCCTGGAGTTCCTTCGAGCAGCCCACTCCTCTTCCATCAGCAGCAGTTTGTTGCTGTCCTTCATTGCTATCGCCTGCTCTAAGCACTCGTCCACCATCCGCAGATGGCCTGTCATATCCTTAATGGTGAGGGTGGACAAGTCTAGCATCGTCTCTATGGATAGAGCGATCTGGATGTACTTTGCCAGCACGGAGTAGAGGTACTTGGAGACCGCTTCCACTTCATCGATGGTGATGCCATGGCTCTTCAGCTTGCTAATGAGCGTCTGCAGGCAGAGGGAGAAGTCCTCCACCATTTCACCATTCTTGAACTTGAGGTTAGCGTACTCCTGCTTCCGAAGCTAGGCCGTCGTCTTCTTTGCATGGTCGGAACTGACACGTATCGCCACAATAGCCTCCCATGCCTCCTAAGCCAAGCTCTTTGCCCCCAACGGCTCTCTGTACTCTGCCGGTACAGCAGCGAGGATAGCCTCCAACGCTGACATATCATCTTCCTCATTGTCGGTGCCCTTGTCAATAGCATTCCAGAGCCGTCGGGCTCTGAGCTTGACCTTCATGGTCACCGACCACTCTTTATAGTTGGTGCGAGTCAGCGTTGGCCAACTGGTGCCGCTGACCTCCCGCACCGTGCGAACAACGACCTCCAGTCATGGCTAGGCAGCCACAGCAGTACCACTATTGTCGCCTATTTCTGAACCGCCCGTCATCGCCAGCAGTTAGTCTGGCGACGGCGCTTGTACGGCTCTTATACCACTTGTTAGCCCATAGGATCACTGGCTCAGATGAGTCGACCACTCACCAGTCTTGCTGACCATGGCCGAGCACGACCGAGGCTGTCCGACCACACACACTATGGCTAGAGGTAGAAAAAGAGAGAGAGCATAGTATACACACATAGTAGAAGCATCAGCGTTGGCTAGAGCCCTATGTAGGAGATGGTAAAACTGAACTCTCTTTGTTGAGTTGCAGTAGCAAACTATATATATAACTCTATCCATCTAGTCCTAGTATAGTGCACATGCTACAACAGTAACTAGATAACACAGCAGGACTGACTTCTACGCCTGTCCCTGCATGTGGCTACAGTGCGGTAGGTGAGCCATTCAGCGTCTGCCTCTACAGCGGCTACAGTACCATGGCAGGGGGCCTTTTCGTTGCCGCCTTCCATTGTTGTGTGTTCACACAAGAAAGCAGTAGATTATCTAACAAACCCAAGGCGTTCTGTTGGACAATGATCCTTTTGATTGTTGCCATTCTATTATTGTCCTCACTATGTTAGCCATCAGTGAGGTGCATCAGCGGCAGCGGTATGATACCCCATTAGAATATTAATTCATTTCGCTCAATATTTGTGGTGACTCACCATTACCATTCATTACTAGAATCTCGTTTCTTTGTGTGTTTGCGAAAACACATAGAAAAATGCGAATACCGTCAGAAAAATATTTTTCTGACGGTATACCCTTAGAAAAATACACACGGAAATATAATGACAGAAAAATCGAATTTTTCTGTGGGTTCACCGTCAGAAACAATTTTTCTGTGGGTCTCACACGTACAGAAAAATTATGTTCGCCCAGATTAAAACTATTTTTTCTCTGTGTTAATCCACACAGAAAAAAAATAAACGCACAGAAAAACACATGTTTTTTCTATCGGTCTAGGTGAACTCACAGAAAAATTCATTTCACCCAAATTAAAAATAATATTTATGTGTAGCCAGCCTCGTAGGAAAAAAAGAGTTAAACATACAAAAAAAATATTTTAAAACAGTAGCAACAACATATTAAAATATATATTTTCCATATAGTAATTTTTGTGCATGACCAACAAGGTTTCATTCAAATAATACACAAATCAGTAGTTCATCATGAATGGCGTCAACACTTATGTCAAAAATAGAATCAATCTGATCTATCAGCACATATATCATATATACAGATATGATATCTAGTCATCTACATATTCAACGTGAATACTCTAGAACCCTGTATCATAGCAGTTGTTTGTTCTATTGGGGTAATCATTAGCAGACTAGAACTAGATCATGTGCCATTTGCGACAACGGCACCATCAAATCGTTGCCTAAGTTGAATGGCATGTTCAACCTCTGCTCGAGCAACCTTTCATGGCAATCAGATAAGGGATTACCAATAATGTCATAAGACAACTAAAAGATTATTACACCATAAATAAATTTCAAAAAAAAGAAAGGAGCTAATTGAGAAGCAGCGACTGGAATCAAGACATGCATGTCGGCATCACCCAAGGCACAAAACAGAGAAATGCAAAGGCCAAACTAGAAGGATGTGAAGACCACTCTGAAAGGTGATCAAACATCTCAAGTTGCTATGGAAACAGTCTAGGTGGGCTTTTTCAATATAACATGCTTAATCTCAAGGTGCTAAGAAAGAACTCTAGGTGGGTTTTCTCAACATAACAGACTTAAGTTGTAATCAATAAATAAATAGTTCAAGTGAGCAGTGGAATTAATAATTAGTTTTAAGTGAACATGGGTTTGGCCAGGTAGGAATCAGAACTAGCAAGAGGCATACTTGTGCCATAAAGGTGCTAGATGGCTCAGACAACACACATGCTCATGGCTTACTATGCAGGTGCCATTTATGAAAACAAGAATTCAGTTGGGAATGAACGGATTAGGTCTCTCTACTTGAAGTTCTACACATATCCTCTAATAGTACCCACTTTCATAGCTGTGGACGGACATGATTGCAAGGAACAATAACAGACGAAAAGCCATCATGCAATAGGGCATAAAGAATAGTTCTTACTTGCAACTGGCTGCGAAGAATTTCTGACTTTGACTCATGTTATAGAAATAGGAAAGACAATTTCGAAAAACATGAGTCATATGTAACTAAGATGGAACATTTGGAAGAAATGAAAGTGTGCATAAGACCTGTTCAATGAGAGCTTCTTTTAATTGATTTATCAGCAATATTTAGGGGATTTCATGCTAGCTATTTTATCTCAAAAGTTATCAACATGTTGCTAAAAAAATATTTAAGCTCTTGTTCTGATTCGAGACACATGTTTTGTGCTGTAAACACAAGCAACCTTAATACACTTTGAGAAAGCATAGAACACAGATTAAAACTTAGGGCAAAACCAAAATGTCACTGCGATACAGGAGGTAGGATTTGCTAAGTTCCTCCTGACTTCAGTAGAAAAAAAAAGCCATCCTACATATCCCACAATTGTAACTTGTCATTGGAAAGTATGAAATTTGTTTAGCCAAAGCCCCTTGAAAGCTCTAGTTTGGTTTTGGTTAATTGATGAAACCCTAAGTGCTAACCTAGTTTATCAAGATGATTATGAGATATATAGCACTACTCCAAGTGATGAAGCAATGGCGAAGATCATGACAATGGTGATGGCATGGTGATGGTCAAATGCTTAAACTTGGAAAAGAAGAAAGAGAAAAACAAAAGGCTCAAGGCAAAGGTATAAAATGTAGGAGCCATTTTATTTTGGTGATCAAGACACTTAGCGAGTGTGATCACATTTAGGATTGATAGCCGTACTATTAAGAGGGGTGAAACTCATATCGGAATGCGGTTATCAAAGTGCCACTAGATGCTCTAACTCATTGCATATGCATTTAGGATCTAGTGGAGTGCTAACACCCTTGAAAATGTTTGTGAAAATACGCTAACACATGTGCACAAGGTGATACACTTGGTGGTTGGCACATTTGATCAAGGGTGGTGAAGTTTAGGTGCAAGGGCAAGAAACTCCACCGGCGGAGTGTCCGCCCGTAGAGTACGAACAGTCCGACGGTGCCACCGGCGCCCTAGACAGAAAAGTTGGAGGTCACTATGAGTGACCGGATGCTGATCTTGGGTGGACCGGCGTGTCTGGTTAGGTGTGGCAGAGAGATCGCCAGTTTCGGTGTTGCACCAGACGCTGGACCTGAGATGCACCGGACGCTGGTTTCTGCGTCCGATCAAACTGACATAGCAACACAGTGACTAGGGTTTAGCACCGGACGCCGGTCTATGTCCGGTCAAGGTGGACCGGACGCGTCTGATCGAAGAAAACCGGATTTGGACCCTTACTGTAAACGACCAAACACTGGTGGTTCAGGGTCCGGTCAGTTTTGCCAGAGTGTCCGGTCAGTTAATAGCCGTTGTGATCTGGCGGCTCAAGTTTAACTCAGAATGACACGTGGCATGAATCTGTGGACCGGACGCTGTGTCTAGGGTCCGGTCAGTATGACCGGAGCGTCCGGTCAGAGCGCATTTTACCCAGTGAAGGGGTACAACGGCTCTATTTCATGGGGGCTTCTATTTAAGCCCCATGGCTGGCTCAAGCTCACTCTCTTGCACATTTTCATTGACATAGCAACCTTGTGAGCTTAGCCAAAGTCCTCCCACTCATCTCCATCATTGATTCATCATCTTTGTGAGATTGGGATAGAATCCAAGTGCATTGCTTGAGTGATTGCAGCTAAAGGCACTTGGTATTCGTGTTGCGCTGTGGATTTCGCTTGTTACTTTTGGTGGTTGCCACCACCTAGACGGCTCGATGCAACGGTGGAGGATCGGCATGAGTTGGTGATTATTCATGGCCGTCTCCGGTGATTGTCAGGGGATTTGTACCTTCCCCGGCGGAGCGCCAAAAGGTAACTCTAGTAAATTGCTCGTGTCATTGAGTTACCTCACTTGTGGGTCGGTTCTTGCGGTGTCCAATCGTGTGGATGAGGTTTGTGAAACACCTCTTAGCCGCTGAACCACCAAGTGTTGGTCGACACAACGGGGATGTAGCATGTTGGCAAGCACGTGAACCTCAGGAGAAAATCGTTTGTCTCTTGTTCTTGGCATTCTCCTGGTGATTGGCTATATATTCATCTTGTGATTGGTTCATCCCCTACACATCGGTATAATCACCCTACTCACTTATTTACATTCTTGCAAACTAGTTGATACAAGCTCTTTAGTATAATCATATTTGAGAGCTTGCTTTATTAGTTACATTCATCTAGTTGAGCTCTTTAGAGTAGCAAGATTGAGAGCTCTTAGTGAGTAATTACATAGCAAGTTTGTGTGCCTAAGTAATCATTGTAACTAGAATTGTTGGATAGGTGGCTTGCAACCCTTGTAGAGCTAGAGCAAGTTTGCATTATGCTATTTGTCATACTAATCAAATTGCTCTAGTTGATTTGTAGATTTTTAAATAGGCTATTCATCCCCCCTCTAGCCATATTAGGACCTTTCACCCCTGCAGATAACTAAGCGTTCAGATAACATTTTATTAATACTCAACTAGTTAAATACGCAATAGGTAAGAAACAAACACTAACTTTACTTTTTCATACCACACATTGCAAGTGGATGGGCATGTAAATGGATAACACATAAATTCAGTACAAAATGTAGATACAAAGAACTAAATGACTGAGAGGATACATATGTTGGCTTTAATTGTGCGTTTAGAATACGTCAGCATAATGTTTCAAGCCATCGATAAGGTTTACCTGATGCACATACAAGGTTACAAAATTTAGTACAAAATATTGGTAACATAACATACATTCAAATCAATAGGAGGCTGTTGATGTGATTTCCCTAGATTCTTAGAAGGGCTGCTGATGTGATTGTGCCAGTTATTAGTAAGAATACAGAACAACTGTAACTAAGTTGACAAAAAGTGAGATTGTGTCTACAATGGATGCAAGGTAAAACAGATAGGATCAACCATGGCTACTAATTTCCTTTGTCTAGTGTCATATATGAAGTAGAAGCAAATGGATAGAACACTACATGCATTCAGAATTCCAGAATAGCGCAAATTTGTTACTCAATAGTAGCTATATGCCAACCAATCAGAGGAACCACACACGCTGCATTACAGCTGAACTGAGAAACCAAGGCAGCTGAACTCCAGCCAGGGAAGAAGAAGGGGGAGGGGAGGGGCACCGATGGGGGAGAAGAAGGGGGAGGGGAGGGGCGCCAGCGGGGGAGAAGAAGGGGGAGGGGAGGGCCGCCGCCACCACCACACCCCCCCCCCCCCGCCGCTGCCACCACCACCATCGCAGCCACCGGCTAGATCGGGAGAGGGAGGGCTGGATCCGGCCAGGAGAAGAAGAGGGAGGGGAGGGGCACCCGCCGGGAAAGAAGGGGGAGGGGAGGAGCACCGGCGGGAGAGAAGAAGGGGGAGGGGAGAGCCGCCGTGGGCCACCACCACCACCACCACCATAGCCACCGACCGGATCCAGGAGAGGGAGAGTCGGATCCAGCTGGGTGAAGAAGGGGGAGGGGAGGGGCACCCGCCGGGGAAGAAGAAGGGGGAGGGGAGGGGTGCCCGCTGGGGAAGAAGAAGGGAGAGGGTGAAAGGGTCAAGATGGCGACTAGAGGGGGAGTGAATAGTCCTTTTTAAAACTTAATCGCATCGGCTAACCGAAACAAGTGCGGAATTAGAACTATCGGTCCAGCCAAGACTACACCCCTCTATCTATATTCTCTAGCACCTTCCAAAGATACTAATTAAGCAACAAAGGTGTCAGGCTAACTAGAGCTCACCTAACCAATTCTAGAAGCAAGGTCACACAAACTATGCCACTAGTATTTTAAGCAACAAGGGAGCTTCTACACAAGCTAGTAAGCAAAAGCACAAAGCCACCTAATGCTCAATAACAAGGCAACCAATGTCAAATTAGAGAGCGCAATTACTTAGCTACACAAACTAAGCAATATGACTAACAAGGTTACACAAACCAAATTAGCCACGTAAGCGAGCTACTTCTATGCTACACAAGCAAGAAGGTAACTAGTAAGCTACACAAGCTAACTAATTACAAGAGCAACAGCACAAGCTTAATATATATGAAAGTAATCGCAAGCTTGTGTAACGGGGATGCAAACCAATGGGAAGAACAAGGTTGACATGATGATTTTTCTCCCGAGGTTCATGTGTTTGCCAACACGCTAGTCCCCGTTGTGTCGACCGCTCACTTGGTGGTTCGGTGGCTAATTGGCATCACCCGCCAAGCCCGCACGTCGGGCACCGCAAGAACCTACCCTGGAAGTGAGGGTAGCTCAATGACACGCTTTACTAAAGTTGCTCTTCGCGACTCCCGTGGGGCGAGCACAATGCCCCTCACAAGCTCTTCTCTGGAGCACCGCACAAGCTTCTTGCGGGCTTCGACGGAGACCACCACCAAGCCATCTAGGAGGTGGCAACCTCCAAGAGTAACAAGCACCACCGGCTTGCAACTTGATCACCTAGTGCCACTCGATGCAACCTCACGATGCAATCACACTAGAATCGCTTACTCGCACAATCGGATGATCACTATCAAGTATGTGTGAGATGGAGGGCTCCTAAGCACTCTCAAGCATGGACACAAAGTCCCCTGAGGTGCTCAGCTCTTCAAAGCTACAGCCATGGCTGAAGGCCACTTCTATTTATAGCCCCAAGGGCTAAACTAGCCGTTACCCCTTCACTGGGTGTTTTTCGGGCCGACCGGACACACCGATCATGCATACCAAACGTGTCCGGTCGCTATACCGGACGTGTCCGGTAGCTGTCTGACCGTCACATGTCCGACCGTTGCCTCCAACGGCTCTCTGACAGGACAACTGAACGCACAGTCCAAAATGACCGGACGCTACACCGCTGCATCCAGTTGAGTCCAGTAAGCCTCCAGGGCCGACCGGACGCGACAGTTAGAAACCGACCGAACGCTGAGCCCCAGCGTCCGGTCGAGTAAAGTAAGCATCCTCTGACGACCGGATGCGTCCGGTCACACCGGACCGGATGCTGCCACCGTCCGATCGACTGTACTACCGAACACTGCCTTTTCTGATTCACAAAAGACACATCCGGTGTGGCGACCGGACGCGTTCGATCGCTGAGTACGCCGCCAAATACCGGACGTGTCTGGTCACCATACCGGACGTGTCTCGTCACTCTGTAACCAGCGCGACTCACTCGTTTTCATCACCAACTTCTTCTCCTTTGCAAATGTGCCAACACCACCAAGTGTACACCATCATGTGTTTGTGTGTTAGCATTTTCACAATCATTTTTCAAAGGATTAGCCACTCAACTTGCCACGCCACTCGATCCTAGCGACGATGCAAAGTTAGATCACTCGAGTGGCACTAGATGACCGATATGCAAACAAGTTTGCCCCTCTTGATAGTACGGCCATCTATCCTAAACCCGGTCATAAACTTCTCTACACACCTATGACCGGTGAAATGAAATGCCCTAGGTTATACCTTTGCCTTGCGCATTCCATTCCATCTCCTCCAATGTCGATGCAACACATGCACCAACATGATCATCAATGATATGATCCACTTCATATCACCACGTGATCTTGTTGGTTCATCGATCTTGACCTCATTTGCTTTTCACCGTTGCCTTTGTCCATCGGCGCCAAGTCTTGCTCAAGCTTCACCGCCACATGGTCCATCACTCCAAAGCCTTTGACTTACCCTTCACGCTTGCAACTGGTCCATCAAGCCAAGTCTTGTCTTGATCTTCTCCACCTTGATCACATGACTCAATGTCATGTCTCATGTACAATAAGCTCCTTCATCATCACATGTGCGAGCTTTGCAACATCTTCAAGCCATCTTCACCTTCATGGCATATGTTGCTCACACACATGTACCTATGGACTAATCACCTGTGTATCTCACATAAACACCATTAATCCACCTAGGTTGTCACTCAATTACCAAAATCACACAAGGACCTTTCAATCTCCCCCTTTTTGGTAATTGATGACAACTCTACAAAGATATGGAAATTAAGCTCTTTTGGATTCATGTTGCTTGCCCAAGCAATTTTACCATGTGTAAATGATTTTGGACAAGTACCACAAACCCAAAATGGTAGTATTAGCTTCCCCTACATATGTGCTAGAGTATTTAATTTTAAGCTTGCACATATGCATAGATTTAAATTGTGGGAGAGTAATTACTACCGAATGATGCTAAGGTGTATAGAATAAACCTTTGAAGTGTGATACCAATCGGAGTTGCACCTTTAAGTTCATCCTTAGCACCATGGTTAGCTAGATATCACTTGGAAATAAAAGCACTAGATACCTTATGAGATCAACATTAAAATCAAGGTACTAGCATTACTTAAAGAATATACCAAGTGTCTAGCTATCATCCTATGCATGCTAGTTATCAAATCATCATTCAAGTTCTATAACTAGCATACACCACACAAGCATGCATATTGAATTTTAAGGACTTATGCAATGCAAGCAAGCACATGAATATGCATATATCAAATGCGATCAAACAAAGTTCATGAGCTTGCTCCCCCTATTTGTCTGCTTCTCTTGTCCAAGAATTTTGATCCTTCTTTTCTCCAATGTTGCTCCCCCTTTGTTCGTGTCCATGTCCTATCTCTTCCCTTTGTACAATCTCTTATGTTTGTACAATCTTTCCCCATATATTTCATATCTTTGTACAATTTCTCCCCCTTTGTCATCAATTTCCATAAAAGGTATGCTTCTTATTGATGCAAAGGTATGCACTTTGGGGTAGATGGTTGAGACTTGAATTTTACATTTTTGATGGACATTACTTGATTGTTGGAATGACACTACTTGTAGATACCATTTTGAACTTTTAACTTGTACTACTTGTATCTTATCATTCTATGTATGGGTCATCCCTTTTTTTACACTTAAGCTCTTGTAGGTGAGGGATGCATTCTTCATTTTATGATTACTTAAAGTTGAGGATCACTTGTGGAACCATCTTTTGCATGATTGATACCAATTGTAGGATACCAATTGAAGGTGTGATACCATTTTAAAGAATTTTCTAGTATAGAACCACTTGTTGGATTTGTCAATTTTGATCATTTCTTGAACATTTGCTATCTTTATGAGTACCACTTATAGGATATCACTTGTGGGTTTATCTAAACATCACTTGTGAATTCTTGATGAAATACTTGAGTCTAGATACCACTTGAAACATACAAACTAGATATCCATTTGCATTGTTGTCTTGTGCTTGTACTCTTATTATTTATCATGAGCTTTTATGTTGACTTGAATTAAATTGATTTGCCTAAGCTTCCAAGTCCAGTTTGAACCAATGACAAGCTTCTTCACACCTCTTTTAAGGGTTATCTTGTCAATGTTGTACTTGTTACTTGTTTAGCAATCCAAATTAAAATCAAGTACTTGGGTTCACTAGCTCATGAACAAATTCATATACTAACCACTAGATCAATTAATCATTCAAGCAATAGTGGTAGACTATGAATTTAAACATTTCATTTGTTATGCATGATCCTATGAAGCATGTACTATATGCACTAACCGCATACTAGTAAGGGATGAAATGATTATGCACATTACAATGATACCTTTGCTATGTTGGAGTAGAGGATAGTCACATAGATTCCAAGTCATTACTCCAATAGCAATATGAAGTCCAATTATAAGCTTTGTGAAGACCAATAGATACCATGTTGAATTCCATTCTTCACCCATATGAAATGAATATCACTTATGATCAAGTGCACTTTTTTGTTGTGGTTGACTTGCTTTATCTTTTTATCTTTGCTTGCATGAGAGCATCAATTTGAGAATACCACTTGAAATATCATGACTAGCTCTCTTTTGGGTGTTGCTTGCTTTTCTTGATCAACCCTTTTGATTGCTTCAACTAAGCATCTCAAATGTTCCTCAGATCACCTCTTCCATGTTAGCCTTCCAGGTACCATACTTGGTTCACCTACACATAGGCGGCAAGCCCCTACACTAGGGAGAAGTGACCTCTCTCCAAGAACCATTGTTGACACTCACTTAAAATAACTTGATTGATTGATCAATTGATGGACTTAACTTGATGAGTAACCTTGATTCCTTCTTTAAGTCCTTTTCTTTCTTCTTGTTTAAGTTCTTTTCTTTCTACCAAATGATTTCCAATAGTCACTAGAACTTAAACTTCAACTTCATCTTGAGTTTGATCTTGATCTTCCAATTTGAGTACCAAATATGTGCAAAATACACTCCACATTCAAATTGCCTTGTGCTCTTTGCTTGTCATGCTTCTAGATCATCTCAAAACCAAACTTAGGTACCTCAAAAACTTGTAAACATGTTTCCAACTTGAGGACCTTTCAATCAAAGTGACTATTGATTAATCCAACATTTGTCACTTTTCTGACAGATTTTGTACCCTTCAAAGAAATAAGCATATCTCCCAAAGTACAAATCTAAATACCATGAAATTTGGTGGATATATTCTTTACTAAGTTATCTAGCAGCTATAAAAATTTGAGCTTAATTTGACTTCTAGATTGCTGCCATATTTCAATTCTTCCACCACTGCTATATGCTGAAAACTGCTATACTATAGCTGACAAGACCACTCCAAAACCAAAGCATTTCTTATCCAATTTTCATAAAATTTATACAGAATCTTATACCATAAGTATAGAGAATGTACACCAATTTTTATGCCAATCCAATAAGTTTTGATCACTCAAACATGGCTAAGATCACAGCTAGCTCAGATTCTCAATTATAGGACAGATTTCAATCAATTGAGCTATACTTCATCAAATATGAATCAAAGTTGAAACTAACTTGTTTGAATACTTCCATAAGACATATATCCATTCAAACCACTTGCTAAATGTCATCTTATGAACTTATCCAACACAAATCAATCCAAACTGGACTACTAATCAATTATCCATTCAATCATCTCATGGCAAGCAATATTGCATATTTATCCAATTCAATCAACTCATATGCACCCAAATGAGATGATCAACAAAAGATATACCTTTGGTTAGCTCATGATCATTCAACTAGCAAGCTTTGACTTCAATTATTTGCAAGTCATCAAATATATCCAATGAATTACCAATAACTTGAAATTGACACTTGTATGTTGTATCACATTTGGACTTCACTCAATTTGTCATGGCATTGGGATAATGATGTTCACTAAGCTTCATAACTTGATTCAACATATGATGAACAATGAGAGATCAATTGAATCAAATCTCCAATACCGATGGTACCTACAATCAATCATCCACTTTTTGATGGTACCCAAGCAAGTTTGGGTCCTCTCAAGTTAGGAGCAACATACTTAGGCGATGCCTTAGTATGAGTAGAGGGATGTTTTGCAATAGCAACTATAGAGGTACCATCACCATCCTTTCTAAGCATATCATGATCATCAATTGAAATAGGCTTAGAAATTTTACCTAGGGGACATGAATATGCCATGTGTCCCCTTTCCCGGCATGAGTAGCACTTTCTCTTTGCTTGAGCCTTCTCTTCTTTGCTCATGTGGTGCTTCTCATTGCCTTGCCTCTTATGGATTGCTTGAGCCTTCTTCTCAAGCTTGGTAGGACACTTAGAGGCAAAGTGTCCTGTACTTCCACACTTGAAGCACTTGATGTGAGCATGATCTTTCTTCTTATCTTCATTCTTGCTCATAATCTTGGCATCTTGAGTTTGCATTGGATGCCTTGCCTTTCCACCCCTTCTTGTTTTCTTCTTCCTTATCATCAAATCACCAACATCTTCATGGTTGATCTTGATTAGCTCTTGGGGTGTCTTTTCTTGCTCAACTTGTGGTTTTGGTTGAGGCTTCACTTGTTGCTTCACCAATTGCTTGGTTGGGCACATTGAGGTAAGATGACCCCAAGTGTGGCACTTGAAGCATTTGACATGCTTTAGCCTCTCTTCTTTTTTTATATTCTTGAGCTTCTCAATATTAGGGCAACCATTTGCAAGGTGTCCCGCTTCATGACACCGGTAGCACATGGTATGAGAGAGCTTTCTTTGTTGTAGCTTCTTCATCTTTATCTCTCTTTTTCTTTTGCCCTTTGTCATCTTCTTCTTAAAGCCAAGGCCACACTTGTCACCATAGTATCTTTGAGTCTTCAACATGTGCTCAAAGGTAACTTTTGAGTTGTAGCACCTCTCTAACTTATTGCTCAATTTCTTCACTTCACTTTTGAGCTCATTGTTCTCCTTCAAAAGGTTAGTCTCACAAGACATAGAAGTAGAACAAGCATCTACATGTGAAGAGCATGGCATATCTAATAAATCATCATAAGAGGTGGATACATGCTTCTTGCCTACATCACAAGGGTTAGCAACATTTTGCAATTTATCATTTGATCCATGTGATGAGATCTCATTATTTTTAAGTTTCTTTGTAAACACTTTAACGAGAGAAGCATGTTGTTCTAATAATTCATCATGAGATCCAAGTAGTGTCTCATGATTCAATTTAAGCTCATCAAGTGAAGATTTATAAGCATTAAGTAAGTCTTTATGTTCTTCACAAGAGTTCTTTAGAAATGAGTTTTCATTTTCTAATTTCAATGTTTTAGCTTTCTCATTTTCTAAAGACATGGTCATGCTAGCAAGTCTACTAACAAGCTCATCATATGAATCAACATGATCAACCACATCATCATTTGATACCTTGGTGTCACCTTGTGACATGAGACAATGTGTAGTGGATGGGCTTGTAGTAGCATCATCATGGCTTGAGCATGAACCATCATCGCCATCAAGTGTGCATGGGGTAGCATCACCACTTGCAACACTTGTGGCGTCAACATCAACCTTGTCAAGTGAACTTGTAGTTGATCGATCATCACTTGACTATGAGGTGGAGCAACCTTCCACAATCACCAAATTGTGTTTATGCTCAACACACTCATGCACCTCCTTCTTGGGCTCATCATCCTTCTTGAATTTGCCATCATCCCATGTGGAGGAATCACCGAAGGTTTCCTTGATGGACTCCCATATCTCACAAGCGGTCCCCTTGTAGTTTACTTGCTTCATCAAATCAAAATGTAAAGCATCCAATAGAAAACAATAAGCATGTGCATCAAATTCATAGAGGACTCTTTGAGCTTTGGTTAGAGTTCTATGATACAAGACATGGGTGAGACCACTAGTGACAACCCACCAAAATTTAGGTCCCTTTGCACGAAAATGATCAAGCATGTGATTTTTCCAAAGTACAAAGTTTGTGCCATAAAAAATGTGAGCCTCACAAACATCTAGCTCATTAGATGACATCCTCTCGGGTCGGTGAAGACCACAAATGACAGACCGGGCTCTGATACCAATTGAAAGGGTCGAGATGGTGACTAGAGGGGGGGTGAATAGTCCTTTTTAAAACTTAATCGCGTCGGCTAACCGAAACAAGTGCGGAATTGGAACTATCGGTCTAGCCAAGACTACACCCCTCTATCTATATTCGCTAGCACCTTCCAAAGATACTAATTAAGCAACAAAGGTGCCGGGCTAACTAGAGCTCACCTAACCAATTCTAGAAACAAGATCACACAAACCTATGCCACTAGTACTTTAAGCAACAAGGGAGCTCCTACACAAGCTAGTAAGCAAAAGCACAAAGCCACCTAATGCTCACTAGCAATGATCAATAACAAGGCAACCAATACCAAATTAGAGAGCGCAATTACTTAGCTACACAAACTAAGCAATGTGACTAACAAGGTTATACAAACCAAATTAGCCACGCAAGGGAGCTACTTCTATGCTACACAAGCAAGAAGGTAACTAGTAAGCTACACAAGCTAACTAATTACAAGAGCAACAACACAAGCTTAATGTATATGAAAGTAATCACAAGCTTGTGTAACAGGGATGCAAACCAACAGGAAGAACAAGGTTGACACGATGATTTTTCTCCCGAGGTTCACGTGTTTGCCAACACGCTAGTCCCCGTTGTGTCGACCGCTCACTTGGTGGTTCAGTGGCTAATTGGCATCACCCACCAAGCCCGTACGTCGAGCGCCGCAAGAACCTACCCTAGAAGTGAGGGTAGCTCAATGACACGCTTTACTAAAGTTGCTCTTCGTGACTCCCGCGGGGCGAGCACAATGCCCCTCACAAGCTCTTCTCCGGAGCACCACACAAGCTTCTTGCGGGCTTCGACAGAGACCACCACCAAGCCATCTAGGAGGTGGCAACCTCCAAGAGTAACAAGCACCACCGGCTTGCAACTTGATCACCTAGTGCCACTCGATGCAATCTCACGATGCAATTGCACTAGAATCGCTCACTCACATAATCGGATGATCACTATCAAGTATGTGTGAGATGGAGGGCTCCTAAGCACTCTCAAGCATGGACACAAAGTCTCCCGAGGTGCTCAGCACTTCAAAGCTACGGCCATGGCCGAAGGCCACTTCTATTTATAGCCCCAAGGGCTAAACTAGTCGTTACCCCTTCACTGGGCATTTTTCGGGTCGACCTGACGTAGCACCGGACGCTGCACCGGATGCACTGATCCTGCATACCGGACGCGTTCGGTCGCTATACCGGACGTGTCCGGTAGCTGTCTGACCGCCACGTGTCTGACCGTTGCCTCCAACGGCTCTCTAACATGATGACCGGACGCATAGTCCGAAACGACTGGACGCTACACCGCTATGTCCGGTCGAGTCTAGTAAACCTCCAGGGCCGACCGGACGCGACAGTTAGAAACCAATCGAACGCTGAGGCTCAGCGTCCGGTCGAGTACAGTAAGCATCCTCTGACGGCCGGACACGTCCGGTCACACCGGACCGGACGCTGCCAGCGTCCGTTCGACTGTACTACCGAACACTGCCTTTTCTGATTCACACCGGACGCATCTGGTGTGGCGACCGGACATGTCCGATCGCTGAGTACGCCGCCAAATACCGGACGTGTCTGGTCACCATACCGGACGCATCCGGTCACTCTGTAACTAGCGCGACTCACTCGTTTTCATCACCAACTTCTTCTCCTTTGCAAATGTGCCAACACCACCAAGTGTATACCATCATGTGTATGTGTGTTAGCATTTTCACAATCATTTTTCAAAGGATTAGCCACTCAACTTGCCACGCCACTCGATCCTAGCGACGATGCAAAGTTAGATCACTCAAGTGACACTAGATGACCGATATGCAAACAAGTTTGCCCCTCTTGATAGTATGGTCATCTATCCTAAACCCGATCATAAACTTCTCTACACACCTATGACCGATGAAATGAAATGCCCTAGGTTATACCTTTGCCTTGCGCATTCCATTCCATCTCCTCCAATGTCGATGCAACACATGCACCAACATGATCATCAATGATATGATCCACTTCATATCACCACGTGATCTTGTTGGTTCATCGATCTTGACCTCACTTGCTTTTCACCGTTGCCTTTGTCCATCGGCGCCAAGTCTTGCTCAAGCTTCACCGCCACGCCGTCCATCACTCCAAAGCCTTCGACTTGCCCTTCATGCTTGCAACCGGTCCATCAAGCCAAGTTTTGTCTTGATCTTCTCCACCTTGATCACATGACTCAATGTCATGTCTCATGTACAATAAGCTCATTCATCATCACATGTGCGAGCTTTGCAACATCTTCAAGCCATCTTCACCTTCATGGCATATGTTGCTCACACACATGTACCTATGGACTAATCACCTATGTATCTCACATAAACACCATTAGTCCACCTAGGTTGTCACTCAATTACCAAAATCACACAAGGACCTTTCAGAGGGGAGGGGCGCCGATGGGGGAGAAGAAAGGGGAGGGGAGGGCCGTCGCTACCACCACGCCCCGTCGTCGGCCACCACCACCACCACCGTAGCCACCGGCCAGATCCAGGAGAGGGAGGGCTAGATCCAGCCGGGTGAAGAAGGGGGAGGGGAGGGGCACCCGCTGAGGAAGAAGAAGGGAGAGGGGAGGGGCGCCCACCGGGGAAGAAGAAGGGGGAGTGTAGGGGCGCCGGTGGGGGAGAAGAAGGGGGAGGGGAGGGCCGCCGCCACCACCACGCCCTGTCGCCGGCCACCACCACCACCACCGTAGCCACCGACCGGATCCGAGAGAGGGAGGGCTGGATCCGGCCGGGTGAAGAAGGGGGGAGGTAGGGGCACCCACCGGGGAAGAAGAAGGGGGAGGGGAGGGGCGCCGGAGGGGGAGAAGAAGGGGGAGGGCACGGATCTGCTCGATCGACGGCGGCGGCGATGGATCCGGATGTGGCCCCGCCTCGTCCTCATGTCACCGGTGAGGGAGGGAGAGTAGATCCGCCGGAGTTGATGACGATGCGCGCGGCCGCCAGCGTGGAGGTGGTGGCGCCGGATCCAGTCGCCTGGGGGCGCGCCCGCCATGGATTTGGCCAGATCCGAGGGTGAAGGAGAGGGGCCGCGCCCGCCGCATCGATGAAGAGGGAGAGGGAGGAGGGGAGGAGCGGTGGCGCTGCTCGGGTAGGGGAGGAGTGGCGGCGCTGCTCGGGGAGGGGAGGAGCCCCCGCGCTGAGTCGCAGAGGGAGGGGCGCGGCGCTAAGTCGTGAGGCGCTGAAAGGAGAGAGTGTGGGAGGGGGCGCGGTCTAGTGCGTGCGCGAGAGGGTGTTTGGGGTCGCGGCGGCCGGCGGGTTAGGGTTAGGATTTTTCTGTGCGTGCACATATTTTTTTGTGCGTTTTTAAAGAACCGACAGAATAAATTGTATTTTTCTGTGAGTGCTGATTTTTTCCGTGTGTGTATTGTCACGCAAGGAAAAATCATACAATTTTTCTGTAGGTTTTCGTATTTTTCTGTCGGGATATTTTGGAACCAATAGAAAAATCATGATTTTTCTATGTGTACTGAAAAAAAATGCACAGAAAAATTCATCATCCACGGAACAATTTGAGTTTCCAGTAGTGATTGTGGATGTGCCTTGCATGTAAGACAGTGGCGGAGCATGCCAGTAAATCAGGGGGTGGGGCAATTCAGGTTGCTATGCTGGGCTGCAGCTACTTTTTTTTTACACTTTTCAATAGCATATTTTTTTTCAGTTGGGCCACATCCCGAATGCTTTCTACAGCTGTACTTAAGATGAGAGGCCATACTAATAGTACTAAGTCTTACATGAGACATCATATTTTCTTAAAAAAAAAGTCAACATTACCTCCCTCAATTTTTGCGAAAGACCGATTCCCCCCCCCCCCCCCCCCCTCCCCCCCTTGAACTCCAAAACCGAGCAAAACACATCCCTCAACTTTTAAAACCGTTCATCTTACCTCCCTGGCCCTGTTATAAGCAGTTTTGAAGTCGGTTTTGTCTTTTTTTTTCTTTTTTTTTATTTATTTTGACTGAATCTTTGAAAAATCATAGTAAATCATAAAATGGAAAATCCAATTTTGTTGGACTCCACATGAGTAGATCCACACAGTGAACATATAATATGGTATGTTGCAGTACAAAGTTTTTGTTGTGACTTTAGATCTATGTTTTTCTGTAATTAAATGGAATAATTCATAACTGCAGTTTTTATGGTCCAATTATAATGAATTTTTTATGATGGGCTAATTATTGTATGATTGAACTATAGTAAAATTTTCATACTCGTTGGATCATGTATAGCTTAGTTATAGATTTATTTATATTTAACAAGCATAAACCTAAATAAAATCTATAACTAAGTTATACTTGATCCAATGAGTATGAAATTTTTACTATAGTGCAATCATACAATAATTAGCCCACCATAAAAATTTCATCATAATTAGACCGTAGAAACTGCAGCTATGAATTATTTCAATTAATTACAGAAAAGCATAGATCTAAAGCCACAGCAAAAACTTTGTACTAAAGCATACCATATTATATGTTTACTGTTTATTACTCATGTAAAGTCCAACAAAATTGAATTTTTCATTTTATGATTTTTCTGTGATTTATTATGATTTTTCAAAGATTCAGCCGAAATAAATAAAAAAGAAAAAGATAAAACCAGCTTCAAAACCGCTTATAACTGGGCTAGGAAGGTAAGATGAACGGTTTTAAAAGTTGAGGAAGATGTTTTGTATGGTTTTGGAGTTTAGGAAGGAAAAGCGAATTTTCGCGAAAGCTGATGGAGGTAATGTTGATTTTTTCCTATTTTCTTTAGTTGGGACCACCTGAGACATAGCCCACCAAGGCATACCCCTTCGTCAGCTTCGCTTCAACTAAAACGACGCTGTTTATCTTCTCCGACCGTCCGACGCCCTTTTCATCTTCTCGACAACAGCCGCCACGAGATGCGGTTTTTTAGGTTAGGGAAGCCACGCGCGATACTTAAAATGGCAAAAATACCGTTATTAAGACAATATGCGAAAGAATAAGGTGAATTATGCCTGAAGTCCAAAAGGAAAGCTCAAATACAACGCACAAATAAATCTTCGATCATATATAGTTTTTTTTTTTTTTTTGATAAAAAGAGCTCATTATGTCCGCTTAAGTTAGAAGAGCCTCTAAAGTTCTTGACGATAATGAGAAAGTCGAAATGATTCATGCATAGTTCCTTCATCAACACAATTACCTTTTTCTTTTTGGAAAGATCTGGTTGCCCACCTTTGTATTATAATAAGTAGAAGAAGCAAAAGTCACAACAAGCGCGTCAACACAATTACCTTCGAAAAGCCCTGTTACAATTATATCATATTGCAAATTTTCCACCTCTGTGTCGCTTTGAGATAGACTTCCTTCCAAGAAGGCCAGCAGCAGTGGCCAATGTCTGAAAATTACTTCCATGTCATGCGATGTGAGATAGAGTCAGGCTTAACTCCCTGACTCAACATTTGACTGAACAGAGATAATGCATCCCGCACCCTCAGTTTTACTGTAGTCATTAAGCAGTGGAGTATATTATAAGATAAGTCATCAGGTTTCAAGCCAATCTAGACCATAGCATGAAGGATTAGGAGTCTCATTGTTTCATAAGTTTTACCAGCCAAGCAACACCAGTGATTATTGTATTGTATATGAAACATCACGAGGGCCCTCAGCAATATAATCAAAACTCTTGGCTTCTGCACTAATCCTTTCTTGCAAAAATGGCCCACCGAAAAATTGAAGAATATCTAGCCCTTGACTACCATTTCTGGACATTTGCTTGACAGTCGCAATTGTAATACCCTACTCATGTTACTACTATTATTATAGCAAAACAAGGAATTCAGGCAGCATGTCGTTCTGTAGAACGCAGCGACAACAAAAACATATATTACTCAAGAAACACCAACAATAATACAGCAAAAACACGACAGGAAAATCACTTTGCCTGGTGGACTGGTGGAGCACGCATGATCTAAAACAAACAACAATGGTATATACGCATGTGATCTAAAACAAACAACAACGATATATACCAAACACACGACGGGAAAATCACCTTGCCTGGTGGAGCAAGGCTAGCCTCTCCCAGCAAGGCAAGTCCAGCAGGGGTTCCTTTCCTAGCACAAGTCTGCTTAACGCGGCTTTCGATTGCTTAGGATCGACAGAGGAAGCATATCTCCATTAGCATGTCCATTTCACAACTGATGGACAGACAAAAGTAAGCACCGACGTTTCATTTCATGGAACGTAAGCAGAGTCCCAACTCCCAAGGAGCAAGACTTAATCTCTTCTCAAACACGCTAGAGAGATGTGTATCATTGTATTAAAAAGAAAAAGGTGTAGAACCCTTGCAAACACAAGCACACGCTGAACATTTAAAGATGTCACTCTTCTTTTAGTAAGGAATGTCACTGGTTAATAATACACTATATACATGAAGACAGCATAATGCAAATGTTAGTCACATGGTTCAGACCCACAGAATTGCTCCTAATTCTACCAGAGGATTCCACGGTGGCCACGCCAAGTGCATGAGCCTGTTGACCAAGCATGGTCCTCTGGCCTTAACCTGAACCTAGCAGTCTAGCGTTAGATGCAAAACTATGGAACTTGATACATATTTGCAAAGAAAGCAATCAGCGGCGAAGTTGTTGCCAACAGCACTCAAACAACTTTCACCCATGAACCCCCGCACATTGGGCAGGCATGGCTAAAACGACTGATCCACCAAGCCTCACGTTCATTTGTCTGATTTGGGGCACCAGGATGCGCAAATGCACAAGTTTGCCGTAAACATCGTATGCACTAGAAAGAAGAAACAGCAAATTTAGGCATCAAAGTATATCAGGAGAGTACCCAGGATAAAAAAGAAACTCGTCAAGGAACTATGAAGTATGAACCCAGACTTGACAGCAAAAGGTAAAGCAACCATAACCATACTCACCTTATACCATTCACCATCAAGACCTGTTCTCCACACAGCCGTGACAACATCCCTTCGAGATCCCATGACACCTAGATAACCTCCAAGACCTACAGATGTTTTCAGACCAAATGCCGCATCTCTTTCAGATAACCTACGCTTTCTTGGCCAAAGACTATGAATCCCAACGGAACTGCCAGCATCCTCCTCCATGTCAGACAAATGAGAGTTGATGGAACCACTAATTTTTAAACGAGGCATATTGACCAATGGACCAAAATCATCTGGTTCTGACCAGGGTCCACCAAACATGTTGCGTCTATGCCATTCTTCCGCAGGAGGTTGCAGTTCTAATTCTCGAAGTAGAAGACCAGCAGCATCAGCTCCTCGTGGACGAGGCATATTCTACAGTCACAGATATAGGAAATAATGAATATTGAAAATAGATGGGGACCTAGGCATCAAGGCGCGTACCCAGTGCAGAGAGCTCCTGCTCTGTGCGGGGTTAGGGAAGGGTGTTAGTGGCAAGCCTTACCCTCGCCTGTGCAATGCAAGGAGACCGCAACTCGAACCCGGGACCTTCCGGTCACATGCGGTAAGACTCTACCGCTTGCACAAAATGATGTGCCTAAGGCCCTGACAGTAGTGCATGTTTCCATAAAAAGATGGCTAATACAAAATAGATAACTTCTGCTAAGAGAACCCTAATCAACATTTAAAGGTGTCCGTCCAGAATTCGGTCCAAAACAGAAAGACTTGCAATATCTCTGAGTGGTGCACTTGAAAACCAACTTATACCCCTATAATTGATTGATGCTGGTAGCTCAAAAATGGCCACAAATAGTACAAAAATCAACTACTAAAAACTTCCATGAGAATTTGAATAGTACCTGCATATGGGGACCAAGAGATGCTTCTACTACCTCAGGGAGCACAGTGTAATTGCCGTCAATGTAGTGCAACCTTATGATAATGCTGTTGGAACCAACCTGAGAGGCAGGCAACGGATGCGGCAAGGTAGATGTCCTTCGACACAGGTCAACCAATATAAGAAAAAGGACCTTGACCTACAACAATGAAATAAATTACACAGATAATTAGATAATCTAGACAAAAAGAAGTCTTCCAAAGAATAGAAAGACAAATCTGTAAAGCATCCGGTAAATCACTAATAAGAGATCATAAAAAAAATTATGCAATCAAACCACTGTCCATGCTAGGCTGGATGAAATTTTAAACTGCTTAAATCAAGGGTCCAAAATGACCTACAGATGCAATTGCACTATATGATGGCTATATCGACATGTGTTCTCCCATAGCAACCAAGGCTAGACATTTCCAAAGAAATGCAGCAGCCAAAACATAGTTGTTTCCAAACTAGTCACTATGTTCAGGTCACAAAAGTTTTCCAGTGCATTTGGAACATCGTCAACTTCTTCACTAAAGAAAAGTTCAAATGCCAACGATCGATCCCAGTTCAATCACACTAACTGCCAAAGTTTCCTTTAGTATCACTCAATATTAAACAGTGTAAAAAAAAGGGATTTGTGCAGCTATTTAACTGATATATATACGATGTTGCTTATTTCAATTGAACAAACCCTAGGTTGTGACAAAAAATACTGTATTTTGCCAAGAATTTGATAATCACCTCATCTGAAGTATAACCTTGCCCAGCGTTGCCAGAACCTATTCTAACAGATTTGCCAATCGGATTTTCTTCAGGACCCTTTGCACCAAGAACAAATTGCCGACCACGCGTAGACTGGCCATCTTCTACTTTGGCAGCCCCTAGACCAGACCTTACTGTCGTACTGTTGTCCTCTGTCTTAGCATTCATCATGTGCTGTATTTTCTGGATAGCAGAATCTTGATTTTTTTGCAAATTTGCAAGTAACCTTGGCGATTGCCTTCTTCGGAAAAGAAGACAAAATAGCAGTAACTGACATAATCTATGAAGAAAATGGCAATCCCCAATAAGTCTAACAGCAGGTGTTCCAGGGAAAGTGCCCGTGTTAATGCTGATGGGCATAAATGATGACCTCGTGCTCATTGGATTTTGTGTTGCAGTGGCAGCACCATCAGAATTGTTACTAATCTTAGCAATTGCACCTTGGACCCACTCCTGCATTTGTGAGTTTCCTGTTGCAGATGTTGTTGACCCCCCTTGATTACCTGAAATTTGAAGGAGCGTCAAGATGCTAGCAGCACTAACTAAACAACACTTAAGCCTCAAATATGCAATGGAGAAAACATAAGATTGGGATGTACCTTTTTGTGCACAAACAAGAGAAAAACGCAAGATTTAGCAAGATAGCAGGCATAGCTAACCTTGATTATTTGATGGCGAAGGAGAACTGTTTGTTGGACTTGTAACCATGTTTCTAGAAGCACCTGTGGTAGAAGATGGTCCCACATGGCTAGCCAGAGTACGACAGAAACTCGCATAACGCCGCAAGCGTGTTATGAAATGTGATGCTAAATCAAGAACAGCATCAACGTAACCCTGCATTTGAATGCAAATAAAATAAGTTAGTTTCTAGTAACTGTCAAGAGCGTTAAACCCCTGACGAGCAGGACCGCGGCTACGGAGTTCGTAGCCGTCGTCCGTCTTCTCCGGTGAGGTTATACCCCTCTACCGCAGGCTTAGGTGAAGATAGATGAGAATGAAGATAATATTCTTGTTGCCCTCAATTGTCTTTGGAGATTACATATAAATAGCCAATCGGCCAACTAAACATGGAAAGCAACTAATCTTAACAACTAAGGAAATCAACTCCTATAATCAAGGCCAATCCTTAGCCACTTAGATCGGCCAGGCTGCTAGGCGCGCACGCGGCGGCCCTCCTGATGTCCCGGGCCCGCTGTCGGCGTGTATATGTGCGGCCCCACATGACATCTCTCCCCCCCTCGAGATCCAGCTCGTCCTCGAGCTGAAAATCCGGAAAGCGCTGGCGAAAGTCATCAAGATCTTCCCATGTTGCCGAAGAAGCCGGTTCACCCCGCCAATGCACCAAGAGCTGACGAACCCCACGGGCCAGGCGACTTTGCTCCACGCGATCTGGTACAGGGATGACAGCGCCGTGGTGTAGCTCCGGCAGCGGTGGCGGTGTGATGGGAGGAGTGCCAACGAACTTCTTGAGAGTGCCCACATGGAAGACGTCGTGAATACGGGCCTGTGGCGGCAGCGCAAGACGAACTGCGACGTCGTTGATGAGCTCGACGACCTGATAGGGCCCAAGATACCGCGCCTTGAGCTTTCCTGTGGTGGCTTGGGGCAGGGACGAAGCAGTACGCTGACGGAGTCGAAGCAATGCCCAGTCGCCCACTTGATAGTGAACCTCCCGATGGTTCTTGTCGTAGCTGCGCTTTTGAATGGCCTGGGCCTGCTCCAGGCGGTAGCGCACATCAGCTAGGAAGGCCTCGCGTTCTTCCATGTCGCGGGCGACGGCGGCGACCCGCGTCTCCCCCGGCTCGTATGAGCGGATCGTCGGGGGATTTCGGCCGTAGACCACCCGGAACGGCGTCTCCCGCAGCGAAGACTGGTATGCCGTGTTGTACACGTACTCGGCCCAAGGTAGCCACCGCAGCCACTGCCGGGGCCGGTCACCCGTGAAGCAGCGCAGGTACATGACAATGACACGGTTGGCAGCCTCTGTTTGCCCGTCGGACTGCGAATGGAAAGCCGACGTCATGTGCAGTTTAGTCCCCATGAGACGCATCAGCTCGCGCCAGAACGCCGACGTGAACACCGGGTCACGGTCGGACACCATCGACTGTGGTACGCCGTGGAGGCGCACGATGTCGGTGAAGAAGGCCTGTGCCACCGTCTCGGCAGTGTAGGGGTGCGCCAGTGCGATGAAGTGGCAGTACTTGCTGAATCGGTCGACGACGGAGAGAATCACTGATTTGCCGTTGACCCGTGGAAGAGCTTCGACGAAGTCGAGGGCGATGTCCGCCCACACCACGGACGGAACGGGCAGTGGCATGAGCAGTCCGGCCGGAAGCAGATGCTCCGACTTGTACCTCTGGCAAGTCACGCAGCCGCGCACAAAATCCTGCACGACACGCTTCATGTGCGGAAAATGGAAGTCTCGGCGGAGGCGGTGTATGGTCCGCTGGACCCCTTCATGCCCATCATTGTGGATGGCAGCGACGATCTCCTGTAAAAGTGGTGAGGCAGGTGGAATATAGATGCGGTCGCTGTAGAGGAGCAAGCCGTCCCGCACCGCCCAGGGCACCGTGCGCGTGCCGGCCTGTAACTCGGCGTGGATGGCGACCAGCGCCGGGTCAACGGCCTGAGCCTGTCGGAGGCGCGCGATGAAGTCGAACCGCGGGGCCGACACCGCACGAAGCTCACCGACGGTGTCCTCCTCGGTGTCGCGGCGAGAGAGAGCATCCGCGACGGTGTTGGAGGCGCCAGACTTGTACTCCACGGTGAAGTCGAAGCCGAGGAGTTTGCCCACCCAATGGTGCTGTGGTATGGTGGCTAGCCGTTGGTCGAGGAGATACTTGAGGCTGTAATGGTCGGTCTTGACGATGAATTGCCGCCCCCAGAGATATGGTCTCCAGTGTCGCACGGCAAGCACCAGGCCAATGAGCTCGCGCTCGTACGCCGCGAGCGACTGGTGTCGTGGCGCCACAGGCCTGCTGAAGAAGGCAATGGGATGGCCCTCCTGCAGGAGCACGGCCCCGAAGCCGTACGTCGAAGCGTCGCACTCCACGATGAATGGCTTGGCGAAGTCGGGTAACGTCAGCACCGGTGCGGACGTCACGGCGCCCTTGAGCGTGTTGAAGGCCGCTGCGGCCTCCGTGGTCCACGCAAACCCCTCCTTCTTCAAGAGCGCGGTGAGGGGGGCTGCGATGGTCCCGTAGTTCTGCACGAACTTCCTGTAGTAACCTGCCAAGCCGAGGAAGCCTCGTACCGCTCGAGCTGATCGCGGCGTGGGCCAGTCGTGGATGGCCTGGACCTTCGACGGATCCATGGCGACGCCGGCCGCGGAGATGACGTGGCCCAAGTATGCAACCGATGGTGCGCCAAAGGAGCATTTGGACCGCTTAACGAAGAGGTGATGGCGCGCCAGCTCGGAGAGGACGACGCGAAGGTGTCGAAGGTGATCTGCCCAAGTCTCGCTGTATATCAAAATGTCATCAAAGAAAACAAGTACAAAACGTCTCAGGAACGATCGGAGGACATCGTTCATGAGAGACTGGAAAGTCGCCGGCGCGTTGCATAGGCCAAAAGGCATGACGAGGAACTCGTAGAGGCCGTCATGTGTGCGGAACGCCGTCTTGTGCACATCCTCCTGCCGCATGCGCACCTGGTGATAGCCAGACCGTAGGTCTAGCTTTGTGAAGAAGCGGGAGCCGTGGAGCTCGTCGAGCAGCTCGTCCACGACCGGGATGGGAAACGCGTCCTTGATGGTGAGCGCGTTCAAGGCCCTGTAGTCGACGCAGAAACGCCATGATCCGTCCGGCTTCTTGACAAGTAGAACCGGTGAAGAGAACGCCGAGTCGCTGCGTCGTATGATGCCCTGTGCCAGCATCTCAGCGCATTGCCGTTCGAGCTCATCCTTGTGGGCCGCCGGGTATCGATAGGGCCGTACAGCCACCGGTGGCGCTCCTGGCTTGAGTGTGATGGCGTGCTCGCGGTGCCGGACTGGTGGCAGGCCGGAAGGCTCGGCGAAGACGCCCTCGAAGCGCGTCAGCAACTCCTCCAGCAATGGTGCGGAGGCCGAGACGGTGGAAGGGCCGTGCGCGCCGGGGGCTGGCACGCCCGCCCAGCACACGGTGCGTCCCTCGTGCTGGAACGAGACGGTGCCGGCGGCGAGGTCCCACACCAACTGGCCTAGAGTAGCCATCCAGTGAGTCCCGAGGACGATGTCGTAGCCTGCAAGCGGCATGACAAACAGATCGACGGTGAAGCTGAGGTCGTCGATGGCGAGTGGTGCGCTGCGCAGGACGCCCGGACATGGAACCTTCTCTCCATTGGCGACCGTGGCTGTTAAGCGAGGTCGCGGCTGGATTGGTAGCCCTGTCCGCTGTGCGGCTTCCTCTCCAATGAAGCTATGAGTAGACCCCGTGTCCAGGAGAGCGATGAGGGACGTCGCACCCACTGACACGCGGACCTGCATGGTCTTGCTGACAGGCAAACCTGCCACAGCGTGGAGGGAGAAGACAGGTGCCTCTGGGTCGCCGGTCGCGGCTTGGACCGCGTCCCCATCTCCTGGGGCGTCTTCAATCTCCACGCCATCCAGGAAGAAAAGACGCCTGCAAAATCTGTTGTGCCCGCGCGAATACTTCTCATTGCAGTTGAAGCACAGACCTTTACGGCGCCGTTCTGCCATCTCCTCTGGTGTAAGGCGGCCCTGCTTGCTTTCCCCACGGCCCTGTTGGCCGGCCGCCGGGGGCGCAGGGAGCGGCAGCAGTGGCGGGGCCGCAGGTAGGGCGAGCCGTGGCGCAGGCGAGGCAGGGGTGATGCGCGGAGGAGGTCGCGGTGGGAGAGGCGCCTGACGATCAGCCTCCATCAGCTCGACCTGGCGTGCTAAGCTCATGGCCGCAGCGAGCGTCGCCGGATTGTGGATGCGGACGGCATGGCTGAGGGGTGGCAGTAGGCCGCCGGTGAAGAGTTGGACGCGTTGCGCTTCCTCAAGGCGGCCTGCACGTGGTAGGAGAGCCTGGAAGCGGTTGGTATACTCTTCCACCGTGCCGGTGCGGCGACACTCGGTGAGCTCGAACAATGGGGCGGAGCGGAGGGGAGGCCCAAACCGAAGGTTCAGGAGGTCTTTGAACCGCCCCCATGTGGGCGTGCCCTCATCCTCCTGGAGTTGATCGTACCACAGCTGCGCGGCGTCGACCAGGTGGTAGGCCGCGTGCCCCACGCGTTCCTCCGCCATGGTGCGGTGTTGGCGAAAGTAGGCGTCGCATTTGTTGAGGAAGAGCAGCGGATCCGTCGTACCATCGAAGCGGGGAAAGTCCCACTTCTTGTGCTTGGGGTGGAAGTCTTGGTCGCGCGAGTCGCCTCCGCTGATGGTGGACGATCCGGGCTTATACTTGATGGCCGCCATATCGGACTTCAGGGTCTTCATCTCCGCGTTCATGGACTTCAGCATCTCCATGACCTCGGCTAGGGTTGGTTCGGCCATTGTGGCTGGGTGTGGCGCGGAGGCAGTGGACGAGGTCGGTGATGGCGGCGGGCTAGGGTTGGAAGCGGCGGCTGTGGGCGGCTGGGTGGAGCAGGTGGGCGAGGATCGGCGTGACCTGGAGAGTGATACCAGGTTGTCAAGAGCGTTAAACCCCTGACGAGCAGGACCGCGGCTACGGAGTTCGTAGCCGTCGTCCGTCTTCTCCGGTGAGGTTATACCCCTCTACCGCAGGCTTAGGTGAAGATAGATGAGAATGAAGATAATATTCTTGTTGCCCTCAATTGTCTTTGGAGATTACATATAAATAGCCAATCGGCCAACTAAACATGGAAAGCAACTAATCTTAACAACTAAGGAAATCAACTCCTATAATCAAGGCCAATCCTTAGCCACTTAGATCGGCCAGGCTGCTAGGCGCGCACGCGGCGGCCCTCCTGATGTCCCGGGCCCGCTGTCGGCGTGTATATGTGCGGCCCCACATGACAGTAACATGGAGAATCCCTATGCAGATAACCTGTGCTGAAATTTGCACAATACTGAACATTAAAAGACTATAATACACCAGTTTTGGCAAAGCATTACAGGCATTGAACATGAGTTCACCAACATAACTAAAGCAATGTTTACATGGAAGTGATCTAGCATACCAATATACTGCTCACTACTTTATAAAAAAAAAAACGGCTCAGTAGCAAGTCTTCAAAGAATAAAGTCAGTAAAAAAAGAAATGGACATTAGATAGCTGAATTTAAGTTCCATGGCTATGAAATAGAAACAACTTGCATAAAGGAGACAGCTCGACCTGGATGCTTAGAAGTAGAGCTGGCTCAACAGTCATTTTGTCAGGTTCGATGCTGGATAACATATCACTAGAAGCTTGCCAGGGCTCAGGTAGCAGAGTTGATGGATTTGTAAGGGCAGACTCGATTCCTTTGCCTAGCATATCCAGAAGTAATCTTGCTTGCATGTCCAACACAAGTGCACGTACATCTTGGGCATTTGTTCCTTCCAACAACCTACACTTTATCCTATCAAGGTTCTGCATGTACATCAATTAATCATTAGAGGAAGAAAGGTAGCTCAATAAGTCCTCAAACATTGAAGCCAAAAGGTATAAAATATCACCCAAAATTCCAACTTGATATTAACTCACAAATTAAACCCAAAATATCATATGAATCAGCTGTCCGGCCAGTCAATTAATTTAGAGACAACTGCTGAGATGCCAATGATTTTCAACCCAATGGCAAGCTGCCACTGGAAAAGTTTCTAGCAGCATTTTGCAGTTAAAATTTAAAAAAGAAACTATGGCACTGTTGTAGATGCCCATTAAAATGTGCAATTTACATATCCCTGTGGCAGCAGAACAACATTAACAGGAGTTCTATATTTCAAGAGAACAGTATATTGATCTGTGTTATGCTATAATTCACTTTAAAATCCAAAGTTATGCCAGTGGATAGACATGAATATATATTTGTTTATAGCAATATCAAAATGAACCATATTCACTGAAAGAGTATAAACACCCACATGAAAAAGGGGGAAAAACATCTACACTGATAGTCTAATACCAGTGGGACCAAGATATGGTTTTGCAAGCTTATTAGTTACAGATAATTAATAGTGATGCATACAAAATATAATCATATTTTTTTGCTATAAAAAGACTCATAGTGGGTACAAATCTTTTAATAGTTGCTAAATATAAATATTATAATAAGATTTATGCCACTATCTCAGAGTAGGAAATAGAGGAAAAAAGAAATAGCAGGGCATGCAACAATGCAGTCTAATGTGTTATATGGCTAGTTGATATGGAAACAAGCAAAAGAGAAAGTGGTCCATGTGCATGAAAGGAAGAAGCCAAGGAAACAGTATGTATATCTAAATCTATATAAATTTATTCAAACTCAACTGTTTGACTTATAGTACGACCACTGTGGTAAATGATGAGTTGACTGTGGTTAAGACAGTGTACATGCAACATAGCTATTCAAGTGTAAAAATGTAAAAAAAAAGGGCGTACCCAGTGCAGAGAGCTCCCGCTCTGTGCGGGGTCTGGGGAAGGGTGTCAGTGGCAAGCCTTACCCTCGCCTGTGCAATGCGAGGAGACCGCGACTCGAACCCGGGACCTTCCGGTCACAGGCGGTAAGAACCGCTTGCACCAGGCCCGCCCTTCAAGTGTAAAAATGTAAAAAGATAAAAATAATATATAAACAATCGGAGACCACTTTAAACTAGTGGTCTAGTGTAGTTCACCAAAAGCAACACTTACAGGACAGTGCTGCTGCCTCTGTTGCATAGTCGGAAGAGAATGGAAGTCCGCATCCAGAAAAGCTATCACGCTGTTAAGTGAAACTGGAAGAAACAAGTACATTAGTTTTCCATAGACAATTATACAGATTAAAAACACATTCTATTTGCTAAGAAAATAGCATCACATATGGAAATAAACTAACAAAGTACAAAGGAATACAGTTTGTAGGAATATTTTTTTCTAGAACGACGCAGGACAGCTGTGTGTCATCATTTCATTAAGAAGAGAGAAAAACTGCATAGGAGAGGCATGCGCCTAATCCTGGTACAAGGGAGAGACCAAAATCCACTCGCAAACACCCCCAACACAAACACGTTTATGAGAAAGAATCAATTGCGCCACAGTCAAAATGGAAAAACTACTACTACCTAAACAACCACACAAAGCTTTAGGAACCAGGGGTGAGCGAGTGAAGGAATATAAAGGGAAATTCAATATATGCCAAATACAGAATTTACCAGTTCAATACTTCAATGTTATCTCATGGAAACAATACAGGACAAAAAAATAAGCACAACCAAATATTTATTCCACTAAGAAATGATGTCTTCATTAGAACTGTCAAATACTAGGTCACTTTTTAATCTCCATAGAGTATAAACCCCCAAATGTGCTTGTAGATGAACTGTTGCACATGAGAATCAACTTTATTACTATAGCTCAGCCTCCAACACGCAAAACACAGGAAAATTAAAACCAATTGGATAGCATAGACTACACACTAAAGCATATCATTGTCAGCAATTCCCTTACCTATACCATCTTCGGCAGCACTCTGTGTACAACCGACAGCATCCCACCAATCAACTCCAGCCAATAGACTCCACCAAAATCTGCCAGAAATATACATTATCAATGAAATATAGGAACAACAAAGCCTTTGGCCTCAATCAAGTTGGGTTACGGTAGACATGAACCCCCAACAAGAGATACAAAATTATCTAATTATCACAAAGATACAAAATCACACTCCCTCATATCATATATAAATATATGAGGTTTAGGACAACGTAATCATTTGGTGTACTAATTAGGAATCAGTGTCTATAAATTTGGTAACATACCTATCTGCTATTGCACGCTCCCATGCTGCTGAGCTGATCTTTGTTTGCGTGCTAAAAATTGCAGGAGGAAGAACACGTATTATCTTCAGTATAGTTCGATCTTTGAGCGTGTCATGCCAAACTGATGCCAAGCAGCAACTGCTTGACGAAAAGGCTGGTGGAGCAATAGCAGAGCCAACGTTGACATGGTAGCTGTCAACCTGATCAAAATTTGGACCTGAGAAAATATGCACTCCTCCACGGAGGAAAGCAACGGCAACTTCACCACCATGAGCAGAATAAACTATTTGAGCCAGTTGTCTAACATCATTTGGAAGATCATAAGGGTCAAAGCTGAGTCTGTTTGCTCTGTCAACACTGCACTCAGAGGAGCTCCGTTCATCTGATGTTGTTGGCATCGGAACATATGTTTGAGGATTTTTAAGGTCCTCTGTTGGTGGAATGCTTTTATTAACTCTAGTAGACCAAACAGTTTGCATGGGAGGCTGCCCACCTAAGCTAGTAGGGCTTCCAAATATTGGATGAAGAACAACAGGTTGACGCGAAGATTCCCAGCATTGCACCCTCCATCCAGTGATAGAAGGTCCTTCATCAGGATCATAAGGAGACATGTACTGCCCTGCAAGAAGTAATATAAAGATCATCAAAATGTAAATAAACAGCAGCTATCACAACTGATGCACAAAAAGTTAGTAAAAAGAATGTAAATTGAACAGTTGCTGATTGAGAACTCATGTTCTAGAATATGGCACAGATTGTAAGAATTAAGAAACATGGCAGTTAGAATAAAAGCTGAGCACATGTGTACTGAGATCCATCTCTCATCTAATTCCAATTCAAGACATATACAGTTAAATTTAGTAAGAGTTGTTTTCATGCACACAAGTGTGTGCATGTGCGTTCTTTTTTTTCTTTTTGGCGGGGAGAAGAATGGTGGACCTTTGGAGGTACATAGTATGTGACCATGAAGTGTAGGAGAACACTAATGATATTACATTCATGTCATGTTTCAGAAAAAAATGGATTATTACTGTGACTTGAGATACAAAAATATATCGCACCAGAACTAGGTCATCTCCTGAATGGAGTTGTATTCTCACCTTCAACTATTACAACTGTAATGACTGATCCTCCACGAGTCGGATCAAAAGCAACTGAAGTGACCCCAGACCCCCAGGTCGTGGTAGTAGCTGACTGTGCAGCTGCTTCTGGACTGACATAAGCTGAAAAATTAGAAACTGGACAACAATGGATTGATGCAGCCTCAGTAGTCTCATTGTCTAACAGCTTTTTTGTTTGTGCACCCTCAGAAACAAGATAATCTTGCAAAGAAAATAGGTAGGCCGCTAGCGGAGCAAAACCAGGCCATGAAGGGGGATTCAGAGACGGAGGAACAGAACTTGTTGCATTTATCTTCGCAGTTGCCTGAATACCATTTCCATGACCTGGCATCACTTCCCAAACAACTACAGTGGATGGATTAACAAGGGGTACCCCAGCAACATGTAAAGCTCCAGATTCTGTTACAATAGCATCAGCAGCCATTATGCCACTGGGTCCTGCTCCAAGAAGCCCTTTGCTAGTAGAAAACCATCTAGGATGTGCTGAGTTTTGAGAAGGCCACTGTGACCAATGAAGCTGAACAGAACCTGATGAAAAAACTGAACAAACACATAGAATACTTGGCCATCCCACTGCAACAAGAAGCTTAGGTCAGATTTTCAGGAGTAAATTATATGTGCAAAACCTGCCAAGAAAATCTATTCCATAAGACTTTGGTTCACTAACCTGAACTCTGAGGCTGTTGGGTGAGGAATTTTTCCTCAAAGGTCTTCAGGTTTGAACTAGTGGAGTTTGTAGGAAGCCATCTATACTGCAGGACCAATAAGAACAACAAATTTAGCAGCAGTTAAAGGCTTATAGCTTGGTATCTCTTATTCTTCTATCTAAAATCCAATTCTTTTCAGGACAATAAGGCCTCATACAGACCCGATACTGTACTCCTATTTTTCCTTTAGTTTCGTATTTGATGCTTCAAGGCTGAATACCTTTTTAATTGATGTTAATAAAGAATTCTGAGATATATTCTATCTTCCTGATGCACCCCCCCCCCCCCCCCCCCCTCCTCCACTTAGTATATGCAACCCTGTCCCTTTCCACAAAGAACTTGTCAACTATCCTATCAAAAACAAAAAAAAACTTGTCAACTATAAGTCTATAACCAAGGCATGTGTATATGGCTGATGGCATATCTAGGTAGTAGCACTTTTCAATAAAGGATGACCGAAATGCCCTTGAAAAGTATTTACCTGTACATAGACTAGGGTGTAAGAACAGCAATCTGGATCTTAACAAAAAACTACAATTAATTTGAATATTGCGTTTGACAAATATAAAATGATTCTGAGCACTGTTATGGTGCTCAAGAAATCTGATCTGCGAAAACTGAAAACAGGGTCATTCAGCAGCATTGTTGAATTAACCATAATGGGGCATGTTAAATAGTCTACCCCAACTTGTTTGGGACCACTACTAGAGAACAGACTTTAGAACGATGTCCCAATTTGGCATTAGCCTCGGCATTTTTTGCCCCCGGGACTAAAGGTTCCTTTAGTCCCGGTTGGTAATACCAACCGGGACTAAAGGTTTCTTTACTCCCGGTTGGAGCCACCAACCGGGACTAAAAGTCCTCCAACCTTTAGTCCCGGTTGGTAATACCAACCGGGACTAAAGATAGACCCTTTAGTCCCGGTTGGTAACACCAACCCGGACTAAAGGACCCTTTAGTCCCGGTTGGTAACACCAACCGGGACTAAAGGTCCCCCGATGGGTTAGTTCAAAAGGAAAGCATCCCATCTATTGTTAGATGTGTTGTGTAGGTGGGGTGGTAAGCTCCGCGCGAGGCAGTGCATAAGGTCTTGGGTTCGAATCTCACAGGGCGCAGCGGTGGGAGGCATTATTTTTTTTTAAAGCTGGAAGGATCTTTAGTCCCGGTTGTGGCAAACCGGGACTAAAGAACACCACCTTTAGTCCCGGAACGCTAGTCCCGGTTGGGAAACCGGGACTAAAACCAGTTCCCAACCGGGACTAGATGTCAGTTCTGTAGTAGTGGACTTAAAGGCTTTGTTGTTGTTGTTGTTGTTGTGGGCATGTTAAATAGTGAAGGTAAACAGCATGGAGTATTATGTGCGTTACCAACGTACCGGAGAAATTCCTGACAACCACTTGGTCACCACAGAAAGATCTTGACGCCATTCATGCTCACACTGCCACGAGCTTGCATCACGTACAAGATTTACAGGACCCTTCACCACAGAATAAAGTGATTAGTATGAAAATATTTGATAACATCAAATATAAAACTTTGTTTCAGCAGCTATCAGAGAAACGCGTGTTCTTATTGAACTGCAAAGTTAACTCTAAAAAGAAATGATGCATCCATCTCAAGGGAATAACTTACCTTTGTTGGCTGTGTCCATATAGTGATCCGCCCATGAAAATTTGCCACTAGCAATGCACGAGGGCAGGACCGAGGAGACCATTCAATGAACTGAACAAAGTCACGTGGAGAATCTGTTCAATTGACAATACCATTACAGTGAAATATGCTGAGAGCACATCATTTTTATAAAAATGAATAGATATATTTATTTCAGATGAGCAGACAACAGAGTATCAAACTTGATCTGCATCTGCTTGTACACAGTCATAAGCTGAGTACAATTACACCACTAAAATACAACTGGGATTGAAAATTGAGGCATGCGTGTCTAGCAAAGAATAACATGCAAGTAAACCATAGTTAAGAATATTTTGTGTAGCAGATAAAAAGGCATGTACCTGCTTTCACATTGAATACAGAGCATTCTGTTGGTCTCTCTGGATTCAGGATATGTATAGGAATCCAAAATGGAGGACTTGAATTGGAGCTGGAGAAATAATTTAAATTATTTTATGCCAAAGAATATTTCATACAAAAAACTGTGAATAAAAAAAATGCCACTAAGAGGGTGAATACTCAAGCATTCTTTGCTGAGGGTCTCCATTTTACTACTCCCAGTCTTAATGTTTTGATTTTTTTATGTTACCAATCTATACTTTCCTATCTTTTGTCATCTGTTGTACGAGTATTGTAGCACCTGCTCCCAGAGTCCTCAGACACCCCTTATAAATTACTTGTATAGTTTACTCTACCTATACATGAGTTATAATTTTACCAGTAGGACTATGTCCTAATGTTTCTGCTCAACTTAAGAAACATCACTTTTCTACCACAAGCTCCACTACATAAGACAGACCTCATAGTTTAAACATTTTAAATGATATACATATGCAAGGCAATCAAGGCACAGAACATATCTGAGAAAGAAGTTGAATGGACTCTAACCTTGGAATACGTGCACAAGTCTCTGATGCGCAAGCAATTGCATTCAGTTTCCCACACCAAGCAACTGCACTGTAGTGAAGAGCCCCATCAAAGCAAAAGGTCACCAACTAGTTTCCAGGTAATATTAGGATAAAAATAACTAGCTAGCCTAGCTACATACCAGATAAATGCAGTTACAGAAACAAGAAACCAGAAAACCAAGAAATAATGAACAAACTCAAAAGGATTTGGATCTAACCATCCCCCCTACCACCACAATTCTCCCCCTGCCCAAACAGGTCTTCAAATTGTAAGCTACGGAAGGCAGTACAGTTTCACAAAATGAACACACTGAAGTTATTAGATAATAATATACGGCCACAGGAGCCCCTCCAAAAAAGTTTTACAACGTTCTAGATCAAGGAGAAATAATGCAATCGCAGCCGCATACACACTCTCTTCATAATGACTCAGAAGTCGGTGATTCCACTATTCCATGCACCCCTCGCCAAAATTTTAACGTAATTGGCATCCAACACTGATCCCAGGAGCTGAGTTCAAAACAAACACTCGATTTTGGCATAAACAAAGGATATGGAGACGGAAGCACAGGGATGCTCAGCCACGCGCACCTGAAGTTTCTGCAGAGCTCGGGCACGCGCATCTTGTGCCGGAGGCTCGCGGGCGACTGCTTGAGCCGAATCCGGAACACGGTAGCCGGCGAGGCCTGCTGCGCTCCTCCACCCGCCCCAGCGCCTCCTCCTCCTCCTCCTCCCACCGAGACGCCCACCTCCGCATCCCCCGCGCCAGAGCCGCCATCCACTTCCATAGCCTCGGCCGCAACACCGGCTGCTATTCCTGCCTCCGCAGCCTCGGCGCCTCCCCCATCCGCCGCCGCTGCCTCCTCCTGGCCGCCCCCCTGCTGCTGCTGCTGCTGTGGCGGCGGCGGCTGGTCCTTGGGTGATGAGGCGGTCCCGTTCGCGGTGGGGATCGGAGTGGGGACGGGGACGGGGCTAGGGTTCGGAGGGGCGGAAGAGGTCATAGGGACGGAGAGGGACGGGGGCCGGGGGCAAGAAAAGGAGAAGGGAGGGAGGGCGCAGGTGCTTAGGTCACTTGAAGCGACCGGCCGTCGCTGTCGCGGGGAAGCGAGGGGAGATGCGGGAGGAGTTCCTGAGTTCCTGTGCGGCGGCGTCGCTATCAAGTGGGTGGAAGTGAAGGGAGGTGGTGGATGCGGCCGTGGAAAGGGGACGCGCGGACGAGTGGAGGGGGGCGAAGACGGGGCCGACGATGGTTTTTGCCATTTGGACGATGACCGTGGGTTTTCGCACTTGGACGATGCTCGCGCAGTCGAGCTAAGAATGTGGCACTAGCTGGCGCTAGCCTCACCTTGCCCAGCAATGCAAGCAAGCAATTCTGGGCACTTCAGGTCCTCTGGATAGTCTTTGGCTTGCCTTACTCGCACAGAAATCAAGATAGAACTGGTGTTTGGTTTCCTGCGTGTTGCTTTTAGTAGAGAGGGTTTCAGCTCGCGTCGGCCGGCAAGGCAAGGCTCGCTCGCACAAGCTAGGCTAGACAGACCTATCTCAAAAACCAAACGTTCTATCTCAAGAACCAAACGTGCCCAATGCGTTTGTTTTGCGCAGCATCCATGGAATTGATGGGTGCACTTGGTTATGCGGCAGTAGATCTGAACACTTATAAATTAAAAATGAATAAAAGTTGGACTATTGTTTTCAGGCTTAAAACATGTGTTGTTTCTTTTCTAGTTTCATCACATTAAATGTGAGTATAATATCCAGTTCCATGCACTATATACTCGAATCTATAAAGAAGCCACTCCTATCTATGGAATTCGCTCCCATCCTCCTCTCTCATATCGTTGTTGCTCCCAACACGAGAGGAAGTCGCTCCCATCCTCCTCCTATCAACAATGATGGGTTCAAGGTCATCCCAGCAGTAGCAGTCCATGTGTCCGAGTGAGCCCTCACATGTTAGCATCCCCATCCTATCTACTGCAGCCTCTAAGGATGGCGCCCACATCTTTGTGCCGTCATCCCCTAGATCTACCTGGATCAGGCTACAGGACGTGGCGCCTCGAGCAAAACAAGCGAAGTGGGTGTCGTGCAAGGGAGGGGAGGGGATCGAGCGGCACACGATAAAGTGTGGACGTGAAGCAGGGCGGAGCACGAGGAAGAGAGGGAGCAGCACAAGAGAAAAAGGAGTTGGCCATGGATTGGCTATAGTGGGCAGATTGGGAGTGAGGGAGTGGCGAATAAAGATGGAAACTTATATTTGGTCTCGGCTATAGATGCAGGTCCATTTCTAAACATTGAGGCAAAATATCAAATCACGTCTTATCACTTGTGGGGTCTACTTAAATGAAGTACTCGTCTCTATACAATACGGGTGCCCTTAGAATCAGACCTATTATATAAGTTTAATAGATTGTAGCACGGAGAACATTTGTGTTTTCTATGGATGTTGGTTGCATACTCCTAGGTCACTAGTAAAAGCTAAAAATGAAACCCAACATATGAGGAAACACGTGGTTTTCGTTTAGAAGAAAATGTGCACCTAGAATTAAGTTGAAGAGGACTAGAATCTGAGTGATGGGAATTGATGGACATATTTCCCCAACCAGATAAGCGAAGCTGATTTCCCGTAAAAGCTAATGTTTGAAATGGAGGAGTCCTGCTGAAATTATATTGGATAACAGGAAAACTGGTCAGAAAAATAAAATGATGCAGTCCTCCTCCACTGAAACAGAGGCGTCGCTTGTCCGATACGATGGGAGGGAGGCCAAGCAGTTTTAGAACTGAGATGGTTCACACTTCATTCTTTCTATCAGTTCACTGCACAGGCGAAGCACCAATGTCCGTCACATCGAGTTGAGATACAGCATCCCCAAATCAGTGAAACAAAGACGCATAAAGAAAATTCAGACCAGGCCAGTGGGCCAATAAGCATCCGATGGCAACAGATACGCAATTATTGCCGCAACTGCAACTGCTAATTCTCACGATGCGACGGGGTGGCCTTTGACCTTGAGGAAGTCGAGGAGCAGGTCGTTGACCTGCTCCGGGAGCTGCTCCTGCACGAAGTGGCTCCCCTCCGGGATGTAGGTGATCTTGAGGTCCGGCATGAAGTTGTCCATGACGCCGCTGCGCAGGGCGGTCTCGAACCCCGGGAACTTGAAGCAGTAGTCCTTCTCCCCCATCACCATGAGCACCGGGGCCTGGAACTTGGCGTCCAGCCGGTTCGGCATCTTGTGTATAGACCTGCCCAATCCAGGAAACCAAGCGCGCGGTAAACCTGCTGCAGTTCTGTCCTGTGCTGTACATGGCCACTGGCATGGAGTGTCTCGTAGTGCGATCGATGACAGCTGCTCTCACCTATATGGCATCTGGAGCGGGTAGCGGAAGCCGGACTTCTCGTAGAGCTTGGCGTAGACGTCCAGGTCCTCCTCGGTGAACCACTCCGGGAGGGGAGTGGACAGGTCGGCCAGGTCCATGATCTCCTGCCCTTCCTTGGCAATCGGGATCTCGGCGCCGGAGAAGAGCACGTAGACGGTGCGCACCACGCGCCTCACGTCGTACCGCCCGAAGTCGGCCTCCGCCCTGCCAGGCTCCTGCAGGAAAAAAAAAGGAACGAACTGGTGATCAGAAATTGGAGAACCAGAGCAGCAGCTACTCCAATCATCAGAGATTCAGAGGTGGCACGTACACCCCAGCGCAGGACGTAGAAGCCCTCGGGCATGGTGTCGAAGGAGAAGGGAACGGGGCTGAAGGGGATGCCGAGGCACACCACGCCGCAGGTGCGGTCCGGGTGCTGCAGCGCGAACTCGTACGCCGGCATGGCGCCGAAGTCCTTGCCCACCAAGAACGCCTGCGGGCACGTACGTTCGAGTGGACGATGACGCATCGATCGATCAGTATCTCTACGTAGCCCGTAAGGTACAGTCACTGCAATGATCTGATTTCTCATCCGATCCATTTCTTACCTTGGGGATGGAGAGCGCGTCGAGGATGGAGAGCACGTCCGCGACGAGGTCGTCCCAGACCCAGGAGTCCTCCTCGTTCTCCGGCGGCTGGTCGGACAGCCCGTACCCGCGGCAGTCCGGCGCGATGGCGCGGTACCCCGCCGCGGCCACGGCCAGCATCTGGTGGCGCCACGAATACCATATCTCCGGGAAGCCGTGCAGGAACACCACCGTCCCCAGTTCACCTGCGACAAATTAAACGAGCCAAGAATGACGACGCGAGCATGAGAGAGCAGTCCAGCGACCACCGGGCACTCGGTCGCTGCGTTGGCAGCGAATGGAACACGGATTTTCAGCCAACGACCACGCAGCAGAGGACTCGATCGATCTCACCTTTGCCGACCTGAGCGACGTGGAGGTTGATCCCGCGGACGGGGAGCTGGGTGTGCTCTATCTCCTGGTGCGCCATTGATGCTTTGCCTCTGCTTGCTCCTCGAGGCCGGACAGAGGGCGAGATGCTTCAGCTTAGGAAGGAAAGGACACCAGTGGGTCAAGCCCCAGCAGCTATGCGCATCCATGGCTGGTGACTTGCACACTTGTATCTTGTCTGGTCTGCGCCTCCCTGCCTGTCCGGGGCTTGTCTTGAAACAGATGCATGATTAGCTATTTGGCTGCCAGTCCCTGGCTCGTGCGGATTAATGTATTTTGTTTCAGAATCACATGGTGGTTAACACATTTCTGTCACCTGATTCTCTACTCCACTCTCCACATGGGAAGACTTCTTTTTTTCATGAAGAAATCTCTTCCGATCCCTCGCTTGCTGACCATTTTGTTTCAGAATCACGTGGTGACCATTTTGTTTCAGAATCACATGTTATCATCTTATCCAATGGGTCTATCGGCAGAGGCAGATCATGAAACCCTTGGCTGCTCTGCTGCTGAGCAAGAGAGCATGCAACCCTGCACATGGAAAGCCTTTAACCATGATACGAAGAAACTACGACAAATCTACGTTGAATTTTCAACATCTCGTCGTCCTCCCTACAGAACTCTTGCGTCATCTTATCTCACAAGCAGAAATGCTACAAGCACGGTGTCCGGATACCCATTCGTGGGCCTGCGTACTAGCCCAATAAACCTCTGCGCCTACTCGTTTTTTATTACGGTATATCCTCGTATGTCTCTTCCGTTGCGTCGGTTGAATAAGGAAAGGAGAAAGGGATGAGAGACATGCTCCGCTCTGCTCCGCGCGTCGATGGTCACCCCCGCCTGCTCCTGGGTCGTTGGTCGCCCCGCTGCTCCTGCTCTGCGGCCCGCTCCGCTATCGACGGTCACCCCACGCCACTCCTTCTCATGCTCCACCATGCCGCCCGCTACTTCCTGCCGCTGCTTCTGCTCTACGGCCCGCTTCGCTTGAGGACGTGGGCATCGCCGCGCCCACGTGTGGCGACCACTCCCTCGGTCGCTAGCTAGCCACTGAGGCCGCTGCGCAAGGAGAAGCATCGGGCCTTGGCGCAGAATCCCTTCGACTTCGCCTCCTGCTACGGCTGCGGCGCTCCGATGCAGATGGCAAAGGAGGCTGCACCGAAATACGATGCATGTTGTAAGCGTACATTTCAAATGTTTCAGATGTTTTAGAGATATGTTGCAAGTGTTTCATAAGGATGTTGCAAAAGTAGATTGTGATGTTGCATATGCTGCAATGGACTATTCACGTATGTTTCAAATGTATGTTCCAAATGTTTCATCTATTTCAGACGTATGTTGCAAGTGTTTTATTTGGATGTTGCAAAACTAGATCGGGATGTTGCATATATATGCAAGTGTCTTAGGTGTTTTTATACGTATGTTGCAAGTGTTTTATCTTGATGTTTGTATATATTTGCAATGGCTACACATGTGTTTTCAAGTTTTTTTTTGTGTTTTGCAAGTGTTTCAAACGTATGTTGCAAGTGTTTTAGCTGTTCCGAATAAACGTTGCAAGTGTTTTATCTGAATGTTGTAAAAGTAGGTTGGGTGTTGCATATGTTGCAATGCGCATGAGAAGGGAAGAGGGCGTGAGTGGTCTCTGCACGCGGTCTAGCGACGCAGGGCGTTATCCGGGTGGCGCGGGCCCTGCATGGGCGCGCAAAATGCAGGCTCGAGCGGGGATGTGCTGGTCCGAGCACGGATGACCATGCGCTAGCACTACCCACAAGCAACTCCATAAAAGACCACACTACTAGAGCAAAGATTTTTAGAGGCCGACAACAGACATATATGACCGCCTTTGTTAATGATCTTAATCCAACTTTATACGAGGAAGTTATGGATTGCTTTTTTGGAAAGAGATTTGGCCTAAATGCAATGCGGGCTATCCAGAGAAGAGAACCAAACAGGCTACAAATAAAAAATACAGTTTCTATCAATTGGCATAACATGGTACTGTGGTACCAGAAGCGCTCCACAGTCCCACTTTACATCAACTCACCCAGTCGACAACCTACATGGTTGTAGCACCATGAGATGAGATAGTCCCAAACATTCCTCTCGTGAATCTCCAAAAGAGACTTAAGCAACACACTGGAAGATGCAACTGTACAGATCAGTAATACAGACGAATACATGTTCTATCCGGACGTATATGTTTATATTACAGAGAACACATAAGTTATTGGACTGGTGCAACAGGGAACAGGAGGGGAAGCATGTACCAACAGGTTTGCAGTTTTGCGCAGCAAAACAAGATTAGCACATCTAGAAATGCAATGCGACGCCCCACGCCCCACTGAAGCTGATAAAGCTTGAACTCCAGCATAGACCCATTCTGCAACAGCTGCTCATGGTTTTTGCCAGCCCAACTGAGGGCAGGCTCCAGGTTTCTCGCTTTCATGGCTTCAAGCCTGAAATGGCAGCTTCAAGGAAGCTCCACCTAATTCCCCACACTCATGCACGAACATGTCACCAAGATCAAAGAGGCCTTGGCGGTAGAAATGATTCGTTATGATATTGTTTACTGTATGGACCTCAAAATCCACACTTCTGTATGCCTTAGATATATCTGGATTGAAAGACTTCTCAAGGAGCTTGAGATATTTGCTCAGGGCAGCATTGAGCTCCTTTTGGCTGCCTTCAAGTTGGTTTCGTGGTGCCATTTCATTCAGCTTAGCTTTCAGTTCTGCAAGGATGGATGGGTGGTCAACATTTCCAGTAGAATCTGTATTCTTCATCATCTGCAGCTTCACAATAGCTAGCTCAACTTCATTCACTATTTGATCAACAGCTTCCAGAGCTTTAGCAGAAGATAGTGAACGTTTCTCAGCAACTCGATCAAATCCTTCTCTGAGGCTGTCGATCTCCATTAGCAGCTACCTGGATATGACCAAAAACATCATGTAACCAATTATTTCATTGAGAAACTCACTATCAAGAACATTAGAAAAGATGCATCACATGAAATCAAACTGCTAATAGATCACTATACTTCTGAAATAAAAAATCATAGCATAGGTTCAACCTTTAAGAATTACAGATGATACTTGAAAAGGATCAAAATGCACATGGAGGCCAGCCCAATGCATGACTGACCTCGAGTCTATCTATAAATATGTCAGCAGATAGGATAGCATACAAGTATATTGTCTGCAATTTAAACAGCAGATAAGTATATGCAGGAACTAATATGTTTTCATGAATAATATTTCAGAGCTACTAGACAGGTAACAAAGCAATGAATGTGTCCATGAGTGCCTACATGAATATTCCAATGGTTTTAAGGTTGGCAGGGCTTAAAGGCTTTGTTGTTGTTGTAAGGTTGGCAGGGCAAGAAATGGTAACAAATGCCTACATGACACCATACACATCATAAGAAACAGCAAAACAGAAGCAGAGGGAGAGGGAGGAGGAAGAGAAAGGAGAAGGAAAATGAAAAGGAGAAAAGTGAAATGGCTTGCTTGGGACTGAATGGCTTTGTTGCTGTAGTAGTAAAAAGAGAAGGGGGAAGGAGAAGAGATGGGGCTGGCCCAGACAATACTGTTAGCAATAATCTTGTGCGTGCATGAATGTGTCCAGGTTCAGCATGTTGGCGAATTAGGGCTGCCAGAAGGCAGCTTGGCCAGCAGGCCGCTTGGATTGTATTGAATTGCAATAACAACTTGATACAAAAGCTGCTAACCACTGCATATATAAGCAAGTGGTGTACCTACTCCTTAGCATATTCTAACTGCATAAAGCAGATGCTATGATTCCTACTTGGTTGCCAAGGCACCATGATCAACTTAGTTGCCAAGTAAATAGAAAAATACATGATAGTGAATAGTAAATAGCTATAGTAGGTAACTGGAAAAACAAGGACACTAGGCTAACTACTAATAATTCTCCCCTTTAGCCTTGTGGTCCTTGGAAGTGATGTGCTTGAGCCCAATTCTTCCCCTCATCTCTTCAAATTTTGATCTTCCAAGAGACTTGGTTAGAATGTCAGCCAGCTGATCAGTGGTGGATATGTGATCAGCCCTGATACTTCCATCTTCCAAGCAGTTTCTGATAAAGTGATACTTGATTCTGATGTACTTACTGTGCTCATGAAAGACTGGATTCTTGGCTAGAGCAAGTGCAACTTGCTATCAACTTTCAGTTCGACCACTTCCACATTCCTTTCAAGGAGGTCTGCCAGCAGCCTGGATAGCCAAATAGCTTGTGTTGCAGCTGTGGTAGTGGCAATGTACTCAGCTTCACAACTAGATAGAGCCACCACCTTCTGCTTCACTGACTGCCAGCACACAAGGTTGCTTCCCAGAAAGAACAGAGTGCCACTAGTGCTCTTGCTGGCGTCAATGTCCCTAGCCAAGTCACTGTCGCAGTACCCAACAATCCTTGCTCTCCCTGGAGCCTTAGTGTTGTGAAGGCCAAACTCCAGAGTACCAGCCACATATCTCAGGATGCGCTTGATGGCAGCTTGGTGCTCTGCAGTCGGCCTCTCCATGAATCGACTGACAAAGCCTACTGAGAAGGCTAAGTCAGGTCTTGTGTGGACCAAGTAACGCAGGCTGCCCACCAATCTTCTGTATTGGGTAGGATCAACTTTTGCAGCCGTGCTCTACCTGCTCAACCTCAGCCGCTCCTCCATTGGTGTATGGGCAGGGTTGCAGGCATCCATACCTCCTAGCTCAAGGATCCTCTTGGCATAATGGGTTTGCCTTAGAGTTATCCCAGCTGAATCTTGGTGTACTTCGACCCCCAGGTAGAAGGACAGGAGGCCGAGGTCGCTCATGTCGAAAAACTTCTTCATCTGAGCCTTGAAACCTTCTATGGCTTGAGTGCTGGCATCGGTGATGATCAAGTCATCAACGTAGACGCCGATCAGCAGTAGCTCCTCCCCTGTTCCTCGCCTGTACATCGTAGCTTCATGGTCGCTTTGCTGAAAACCCATCTTCTTGAGGGTGGCGTCCAGCTTGGCGTTCCAAGCTCGTGGAGCCTGCCGTAGGCCATACAAAGCCTTGCGCAGACGGTACACCATCTTCTCCTTCCCGTCGACGGTGAAGCCAGGCGACTGCTTCACGTACACCTCCTCCTTGAGGTCATCATTGAGAAAGGCTGATTTGACATCCATGTGGTGGACGCGCCATCCTTCTTGGGCCGCTAGCGCGAGGAGGACTCGGACGGATTCCATGCGCGCCACGGGAGCAAATGCGTCGTCGAAGTCGATCCCTTCCTGCTGGACGAAACCCCACGCCACCAAGCGCACCTTGTACTTGGTCACCATGCCCCGCTCGTCCTTCTTGATGGGTCGGTGACCGGGAGGAAGCTCCACAAGCTCCCACGTGTGGTTCTGCTCAACCGCCTTGATCTCCTGCTCCATGGCGGCCTGCCAGGTAGGATCGCCTTCAGCCTCCGTGAAGTTGGCCGGCTCGCCAGCGTGCGTGAGGTGAAGCTCGGTGAAGAGACGTGAAGCCGGTGGCGGTGTGGGCGCGTCCCCGATGATGTTGGGCATGGTACGGTACTACAGCTGCTCACCATCGAAGGAAGCATCAAGGCGATCGTCGTCGTCCTCGAGCGGTGATGCGAACTCAACTGGGTCTGCCTGCTCGGTCTCTGCTGCTGGTGAGGCAGAGGAGGCCGGTGAATCGTGCTCCCCTAGAGCTGGTGATGGCGTGCGCGGTGGAGCTCCGTCTACGTTGACCCCCCAGAACTCGATGTCGAAGTCGCTGGAGGCGGAAGCAGATGTCCCGGCGGCCGAATTGGACCAATCCCAGCCGCGCCCTTCATCAAACACCACGTCGTGGCTCACCTTGACGTGTCTGTCGTCGGATCGAGGACCTAGTAGGCCTTGGTGCCCTCGGCGTAGCCGATGAAGACCCTAGCCTTGCCGCGGTCGTCGAGCTTGCACAGCTGCCCGAGCTCCCTTGTGTAGGCAACGCAGCCGAAAGTGTGCAGATAGCTCACCGTCGGCGCTCGTCCGTGCTAGGCCTCATAGGGGGTCTTGCCTTGCAAGCTTCTCGTCGGCGCGCGGTTGAGTAGATGCACCGCCGTCATCACTGCCTCCCCCCAGAATTTGGCTGGCATGGACCTCTGCTTCAGGAGCGCGCGTGCGGTCGCCACGACCGTCTAATTGCGCTGCTCCACCACACCGTTCTGCTACGGTGAGTGTGGTGTAGAGTAGTGCCGCTTGACTCCTTCGGCGGCGAAGTACTGCGCCAGCTCGCCGACAGTGAACTCTCCTCCATTGTCGGTCCACAGCACCTTGAGCTCACGGCCGGTCTCCTTCTCTGCTTCAGCCTTCACCCGCTTCACGGCATCCACAGCAGCATCCTTGGTCGACAGAAGCACCGCCCACATGAAGCGGGTGGCATCGTCCACCATCAGCAAGAAGTAGCGGCGCCCTCCTGGCATCGTTGGTGTCACCGGCCCGCACAAGTCACCGTGAATAAGGTCTAGGGGCACTAGAGTACACCGGCCCACACTAGAGGATCACACAAGCCACGAGCAATCCACTAGAGTACCTTTTGGCTCTCCGCCGGGGAAAGGTCAAGAACCCCTCACAATCACCACGATCGGAGCCGGAGACAATCACCACCCTCCACTCAATGATCCTTGCTGCTCCAAGCCATCTAGGTGGCGGCAACCACCAAGAGTAACAAGCGAAATCCGCAGCAAAACACAAACACCAAGTGCCTCTAGATGCAAACACTCAAGCAATGCACTTGGATTCACTCCTAATCTCACAAAGATGATGAATCAATGATGGAGATGAGTGGGAGGGCTTTGGCTAGGCTCTCAAGGTTGCTATGTCAATGAAAATAGCCAAACAACATAAGCTTCAACCGGCCATGGGGCTTAAATAGAAGCCCCCATGAAATAGAGCCATTATACCCCTTCACTGGGCATAACGCGGGGTGACCGGACGCTCTGGTCCAATTGACCGGATGCAGCACCAGATGCTCCGTTCGTGAATACTGGACGCGTCTGGTCGGCATACCGGACGTGTCCGGTAGCTCCTAGACTGCCATGTGTCCACTTCAAACCAATATAACCGTTGCAGCCCATTCTGCCGACGACCGGACGCTCAAACACAAATGACCGGACGCTGAGCTGCTGTGTCCGGTCGAGTACAGTAAGCATCCTTGCTCAATCGGACATGTCCGGTGATACCAGACCGAACGCTGTCAGCATTCGATCGACTGCCCTGCCGAACACTGTGTCTGCTAATTCACACCGGACGTGTCCGGTGTGGTGACCGGACGCATCCGGTCGCGGAGTTCGTCGCGAAATACCGGACGTGTCCGGTCACCATACCGGACGCGTCCGGTCACTCTGTAACCAGCGTGGCTAACTCCTCTTCGACTCTATCTTCTTCACCCTTGCTCAAATGTTCCAACCACCAAGTGTATCACCTTGTGCACATGTGTTAGCATATTTTCACAAATATTTTCAAGGGTGTTAGCACTCCACTAGATCCTAAATGCATATGCAATGAGTTAGAGCATCTAGTGGCACTTTGATAACCGCATTCCAATACGAATTCCACCCCTCTTAATAGTACGGCTATCAATCCTAAATGTGATCACACTCTCTAAGTGTCTTGATCACCAAAACAAAATAGCTCCTATGGTTTATACCTTTGCCTTGAGCTTTTTGTTTTTCTCTTTCTTCTTTCCAAGTCCAAGCACTTGATCATCATCATGGTATCATCATCATCATGCTATGATCTTTGTTTGCTTCGCAACTTGGAGTGTGCTACCTATCTCATGATCACTTGATAAACTAGGTTAGCACTTAGGGTTTCATCAATTCACCAAAACCAAACTAGAGCTTTTAATCTCCCCCTTTTTGGTAATTGATGACAACCCTTATACAAAGATATAAATTGAAATTCAATTGAATCCGTGTTGCTTGCCCAAGCATACTTACCATGTGTAAAAGGATATTGACAAGTTTCATGAACCCCAAATGGTAGCAATTGCTCCCCCTACATATGTGCTAAGAGTTTAGATTGTAGCTTGCACATATGCTTAGATAGGAAATATAGGAGTCAATGTCTACCACATGATGCTAAGGTATAAAAGATGGACCTTTGAAGCATGATACCAATCGGAGTGCACCAATATACCATCCTTAGCACCATGGTTAGCTCAATACCACTTAGAAATATTTGGAAATGAAAGTTATCTAGTGATTTCATTTCATCATTCAATCTAACAACTAGCATACATCACACAAGCATGGATATTTTAAATTTAGAACTTATGCCATGCAAGCAAACATATGAAATGCACATTCAAATGCACCAAACAAGTTCATGAGCTTGCTCCCCCTACTTGTGTGCTCAAAATTTTAAATTGATCCCTTTCCTTTTTCACTTTTCTCCCCCTATGTCATATATCAAGTATATCTTTATGTTTCTCTCCCTTTATGATATTTCTCCTCCTTTTTCACTATTTCTACTACTATCTTTGTTTCTCTCCCCCTTTGTCATCAATGACCACAAAGGTTCTAAATATAGATAGTATTACTTGTAGGGTCGAGATTATCAATGTCAATCCATGGGGTGAGGATCATTTTCCCAAATTTGGTCCAATCTAGATCATTTGCCATAGATATTTAACTCGGTTTGATCCAAGGACAAGCTTCTTCACACCTCCAAATAAGGGTTATCTTGTACCATGTTGAGTTAAACACTTAGAGCTCATTTTCTAGATCAAACACTAGGTTTACAAGCCCATAAACATGTCATATGCTATCACTAGATCAAGTCAAGCATAGAAGCAATAGTGATACCATATAGACATCAAAATTATTTGATTTTCATGAATGAGCCTAATAAAATAGAACCACTTGAAAGGTCCTAATAAAATTGAAAATGTGACTAGATGCACTAATCATATCCTTAGCAAAGATGTATGTCATGCCAATCAACTTTTACCTTGGATTGCTCGACGGAGAGGCATGTCATGTAAATGGGGGTGCATCAACACGTATTTGAGAAATCCAATATGTTCAACTCATTCCCTAGCTTGTAAAACCCTTTCTCATCCAATGGCTTGGTGAATATGTCGGCAAGTTGATCTTCGGTGCCTACACTCTCAATGCAAATGTCCCCTTTTTGTTGGTGATCTCTTATGAAATGGTGGCGGACATCAATGTGCTTTGTTCTTGCATGTTGAACCGGATTGTTGGTTAGCTTGATTGCACTCTCATTGTCACATAGCAATGGCACTTTCTTGAACTTGATTCCAAAGTCACTCAAGGTGGCCTTCATCCAAAGTATTTGTGTACAATAACTACCAGCGGATATGTATTCGGCTTCGGCGGTTGATAATGCAACACTATTTTACTTCTTTGATGAACATGAAACAAGTGATCTTCCCAACAATTGACATGTGCCCAAGGTGCTCTTCCTTTCAACCTTGCATCCCACATAATCCGAGTCAGAGTAACCAACTAGCTCAAACTTTGCTCCTTTGGGATACCACAAACCAACATTTGGTGTATGCTTTAAGTACCTCAATATTCTCTTTGTAGCTTTCAAATGACTTTCTCTTGGCGAGGCTTGAAATCTTGCACACATACATATACTAAACATGACATCCGGCCTTGATGCGGTCACATAGAGTAGGCTTCCAATCATAGACTGATACAATTTTTGATCCACCATATTGCCACTTGCATTACTATCCAAGTTGCCATTTGTTCCCATTGGTGTGCTAATGACTTTGCTATCAATCATGCTAAACTTCTTGATCATGTCCTTGATGTACTTGCCTTGACTCACAAATGTTCCATTCTTCAATTGCTTGATTTGAAGACCAAGGAAGTAACTTAACTCTCCAATTATGGATATCTCAAACTCATTAGCCATCATCTTTCCAAACTCATCACAAAAATCTTGATTTGTTGATCCAAATATGATGTCATCAATATAGATTTGCAATACAAATAGATCTTTTCCAATCTTCTTGATGAAAAGAGTGGTGTCAACTTTACCCATTGTGAACCCTTTAGAGAGTAGGAAATCCCTCAATCTCTCATACCATGCTCTAGGTGCTTGCATCAAGCCATACAATGCCTTCTTCAACTTGTACGCATGGTTGGGCTTCTTATCATCTTCAAAACTAGGAGGTTGCTCAATATATACTTCTTCATTGATGTAGCCATTGAGAAATGCACTCTTAACATCCATTTGATAGAGCTTGATGTTGTGGGCACAAGCATAGGCTAGCAAGATTCTAATTGCTTCCAATCTAGCAACCGGCGTATATGTTTCTTCAAAGTCAAGACCTTCAACTTGAGTATAGCCTTGTGCTACCAATCTTACTTTGTTCCTTACTACTATCCCATCTTGATCTTGCTTGTTTCTAAAGACCCATTTGGTTCCAATCACATTGTGTCCCTTTGGTCTTTCTACTAATTCCCATACTTGATTTCTTGTGAAGTTATTCAATTCTTCATGCATAGCATTTACCCAATCAACATCCTTTAATGCTTCATCTATCTTTTTTGGTTCAATGGATGACACAAATGAGAAGTGTTCACAAAATGATGCCAATCTTGATCTTGTTTGTACACCTCTTGAAATATCACCAATTATAGTGTCCAATGGATGATCTCTTGTAATATTGGTTGGTTGGAGGATTGGAACTTGATTGCTTGCACTTGCTTGATCATTGGGTTGAGATGATGTACTAGCCACTTGATCTTGTTCATTGTCATGAGATCCACTTGAACTAACTTGATTTGTATCATTTTGCACATTTGAGTTAGAGAGCACTTGCACTTGATCATCTTCATCATCATTCACTTGCCTAGGCCTCAATTCACCAACATCCATGTTCTTCATGGCATTTGAAAGTTGAATGCCTCTAACATCTTCTAAGTTCTCATTCTCTACTTGTGAACCCTTGGTTTCATCAAATTCAACATCATGAACTTCCTCAAGAGTACCACTATCCAAATTCCATACTCTATATGCTTTGCTTGTAGTGGAGTAACCAAGTAGGAATTCTTCATCACATTTCTCGTCAAACTTGCCTAATCTAGTGCCTTTCTTCAAGATATAGCATTTGTAACCAAATACCCAAAAATATGTAATGTTGCGCTTTCTACCATTCAAGAGCTCATATGGTGTCTTCTCTTTCAATGGGTGACAATAGAGGCGGTTGCTACAATAGCAAGTCATGTTGATAGCTTCGGCCCAAAAAGATTGACTCACATTGTACTCACTAAGCATAGACCTTGCCATATCAATAAGTATTCTATTCTTCCTCTCAACAAGGCCATTTGATTGTGGAGTGTACTTGGCTGAGAATTGATGTCTAATTCCAAATTCATCACATAACTCATCAATTCTAGTGTTCTTGAACTCACTACCATTGTCACTTCTAACTCTCTTGATGGTTGTTTCAAATTCATTGTGAATGCCTTTGACAAATGATTTGAATGTTGCAAATACATCACTTTTGTCTACTAGAAAGAATACCCATGTGTATCTAGTGTAGTTATCTACTATCACAAAACCATATTTGTTACCACCAATGCTAGTGTATTGTGTTGGCCCAAACAAGTCTATATGCAATAACTCAAATGCTTTACTAGTGCTCATCATGCTTTTCTTAGGATGGGTGTTTCCAACTTGTTTGCCAGCTTGACAAGAGCTACAAAATTTATCCTTCTCAAACACAACATCTTTCAAGCCTCTAACCAAGTCATGCTTAACCAATCTATTCAATTGTTTCATTCCAACATGACCAAGCCTTCTATGCCATAACCAACCCATGCTAGACTTAGTGAACAAGCATGTAGATAATCTAGCTTCACTAGCATTGAAATCAACCAAGTATAGATTCTCATATCTAAAGCCTTTGAAGATCAAATTAGAGCCATCTACACTTATGATTTCTACATCATCTACCCCAAATATGCATTTGAATCCAAGATCACACAATTGAGCCATGGATAGCAAATTAAAATTCAAGCTCTCTACTAGCAATACATTGGATATGCTCATGTCATTGGATATTGCAATCTTACCAAGCCCCTTAACCTTGCCTTTGCCATTGTCACCAAATATGATACTATCATAACAATCATTGTCATTGGTGTTGATTGAGTTGAACATTCTTGCATCACCAGTCATGTGTTAAGTGCACCCACTATCAAGAACCCAATGCCTTCCTCCGGCTTTGTAATTGACCTACAAAAGAAGATCAATTCTTTTTAGGTACCCAAACTTGCTTGGGTCCTTGAAGGTTAGTCACTAAGCTCTTTGGTACCCAAATAGCTTTCTTCTTTGAGCCTATCCATGGTTTACCAATAAACTTAGCCTTCACACCATTTGTACCCTTAGTAAGCATATAGCATGAATCAAGCTTAAGGGAGGATACATTAGCACTTTTGCTCTTGTTTTTGCACTCTTGCTCTTTATGACCAACTTGCTTGCAACTAGTGCAAAACCGACCATTGTTCTTCACAGAACTAGTCTTGTGAGGAACAAAGGCCGCCTTGTCTTTCTTGGGGGTATAGCCCAATCTCTCTTTATAGAGAGAAGCTCTTTGGCTACCCAAGCACATAAGCAAGCGGTCCTCAGCACCATAAGCCTTAGCCAAAGTGTGAGTGAGCTTATTGACCTCCTTCTTGAGGTTCTCATTCTCAACCACTAGTGAGGCATCACAAGTGAGACCATCACTACTAGATGAGGTGAAAGTAGAAGTACTACAAGAAGGGTTAGTGGGAGCAACAATGATAGGTATAGATAGTGATGTATCAATTAAATCACAAATTACACCTACATCACAAGTTTCAACATGCTTCTTTTTATTTTGTTCATTAAGCAAAGTGGAATGAGCATTTTCAAGCTTTTTGTGAGCCTTGCCAAGCTTCTCATGGGCTTCCTCTAGCTTCTCATGAGTTGCTTTGAGCTCATCAAGGGCTTGCTTAAGGGCTTTTACCTCCTTATTCAAGCTCTTGCGTTCCCTTCTTTTAATGTCAAAGTGTTCTTTAGCATCTTCTAGCATGTCAAATAATTCATCCTTAGTAGGTTCATCATTATCACTATCATTTTCATTTTCAGGTTCATTATCATCATCATATTCTTCATCACTTTTATCATCACAAGATTGTACCTTAGTGGCCTTAGCCATGAAGCATGATGAAGATTCAAAGAGAGAAGGCTTCTCATTGATAGCAATACTTACAAGAACCTTCTTCTTGGTGGTCTTGTTATCATCACTATCATCATCATCATCACTTGAGGAAGCATCACTATCCCAAGTGACTACATATGAACCACCCTTCTTCTTGAATGCCATCTTGTCCTTCTTCTCTTTCTTTTCCTTCTTGTCCTTCTTATTGTTCTTCTTGTTGTCATCATCATTGTCGTTATTGTATGGGCATTGAGCAACAAGATGATCTTTGCTTCCACACTTGAAGCACCTTCTTGACCCTTATTTGTTCTTGGATGAAGACTTCTTCCTTCTAGCACGATAGCCCTTCTTCACCATGAACTTGCCAAATCCTTGACAAAGAGAGCCATCTTCTCATGATCATCATCATCCCAAGATTCATCTTCTTCACTTGATGTCTCTTGCTTAGCTTTGCCCTTTGATGATGTGGCTTTGAATGCCATGCTCTTCTTCTTGTCATCCTTCTTGTCATCTTTCTTCTCCTTCTTTTCTTCCTTCTCATAATCATCTCTATAAGTATCATCGGTCATTATATCTCTCAATACTTGGTTTGGTGTCATGGTGTCCAAACCGCTTCTTACTAGAATGATGACCAATGTGCCAAATCTTGAAGGTAAGCACCTTAAGAACTTATGGGAGAAGTCCTTGTCCTTCACCTCTTCTCCAAGTGCTTTGAGATCATTGACAAGCACTTGAAGCCTATGGAACATCTTCGACACACTCTCATCCTCCTTCATCTTGAAGCTTGCAAACTTTTCTTTGAGGATGTATGCCTTAGCACCCTTTATGGCTTGAGTGCTCTCAAATGATTCTTCCAACTTCTTCCAAGCTTCATGTGCCATCTCAATATTCTTGATTTGCTCAAATGTTCTTTCATCAATTACATCATAAATGGCACTTAGAGCAATATCATTGTTTTGGAGAAACACTTCTTTGACCACGGTGGGATTCTCCGGATCTTCAATCTCAATTTTGGTTTCTACCACCTTCCACACTCTTCTATTGATTGACTTGATATGTGTGGTCATCTTTGACTTCCAATATGGATAATTTGTGCCATCAAATTGAGGTGGCTTCTTGGTGTTGTTGATTTGAGCTATTTTTACAATGAAGGTTGTTAAGCCTCAAATCACGGTGACCTCGGCTCTGATACCACTTAAAAGGTCCTAATGGCTAGAGGGGGGAGAGGGTGAATAGCCTAATAAAATTTCTACAACAACACTTAATAAAATAGTTAGACAATTATGAGGTGAAGCAAGTGTTGCGCTAGCCTACTCAAAATGCAAGCCACCTACCACAATTCTAGTTTAGATAGTGTCGATTCACACAATAGCTATGACACTACCCTATGTTAGTGTGCTCTCAAAGGCTAACTAAAGAGCCACACCAATCAAGCAAGCAAGCTCTCACAACTAGCTACACTAAAGAGCTTGTCAACTAGTTTGTGGTAAAGTAAAGAGAGTGATCAAGAGGGTTATACCGCCATGTAGATGAAAGAACTAATCAATCACAAGGATGAATAACAATGAAGACCAATCACCTCGGAATCAATGATGAACACAATGATTTTTACCGAGGTTCACTTACTTGCCGGCAAGCTAGTCCTCGTTGTGGCGATTCACTCACTTGGAGGTTCACGCGCTAATTAGCTTCACACGCCAAACCCTCAATAGGGTGCCGCACAACCAACACAAGATGAGGATCACACAAGCCATGAGCAACCCACTAGAGTACCTTTTGGCTCTCTGCCGGGGAAAGGTCAAGAACCCCTCACAATCACCATGATCGGAGCCGGAGACAATCATCACCCTCCACTCAACGATCCTTGCTGCTCCAAGCCATCTAGGTGGCGGCAACCACCAAGAGTAACAAGCGAAATCCGCAGCAAAGCATGAACACCAAGTGCCTCTAGATGCAAACACTCAAGCAATGCACTTGGATTCACTCCCAATCTCACAAAGATGATGAATCAATGATGGAGATGAGTGGGAGGGCTTTGGCTAGGATCACAAGGTTGCTATGTCAATGAAAATGGCCAAACAACATAAGCTTCAACCGGCCATGGGGCTTAAATAGAAGCCCCCACGAAATAGAGCCGTTATACCCCTTCACTGGGCATAACGCGGGGTGACCGGATGCTCTGGTCCAATCGACCGGACGCAGCACCGGACGCTCCGTTCGTGAATACCGGACACGTCCGGTCGGCATACCGGACATGTCCGGTAGCTCCCAGACTACCATGTGTCTAGTTCAAACCAATATAACCGTTGCAGCCCATTCTACCGACGATCAGACGCTCAAACCGGACGCTCAAACACAAATGACCGGACGCTGAGCCGCTACGTCCAGTCGAGTACAGTAAGCATCCTTGCTCGACCGGACGCGTCTGGTGATACCGGACCGGACGTTGCCAGTGTCCTATCGACTACCCTACCGAACACTGTGTCTACTGATTCACACTGGACATGTCCGATGTGGTAACCGGACGCGTCTGGTCGCGGAGTTCGTCGCCAAATACCGGACGTGTACGGTCACCATACCGGACGCGTCTGGTCACTCTGTAACCAGCGCGGCTAACTCCTCTTCGACTCTATCTTCTTCACCCTTGCTTAAATGTGCCAACCACCAAGTGTATCACCTTGTGCACATGTGTTAGCATATTTTCACAAACATTTTCAAGGGTGTTAGCACTCCACTAGATCCTAAATGCATATGCAATGAGTTTGAGCATCTAGTGGCACTTTGATAACTGCATTCCGATACGAGTTCCACCCCTCTTAATAGTACGGCTATCAATCCTAAATATGATCACACTCTCTAAGTGTCTTGATGACCAAAACAAAATAGCTTCTATGGTTTATACCTTTGCCTTGAGCTTTTTGTTTTTCTCTTTCTTCTTTCCAAGTCCAAGCACTTGATCATCATCATGGTATCATCATCATCATGCTATGATCTTTGTTTGCTTTGCAACTTGGAGTGTGCTACCTATCTCATAATCACTTGATAAACTAGGTTAGCACTTAGGGTTTCATCAATTCACCAAAACCAAACTAGAGCTTTTAGGGGGGAACGTCGCCTCGGCCCTGATCGAGCCAAATGTCGTGCTGCCGGAGAGCAAGTAGCCTGCGCCTTCATCGGTCACGCCGTCAGCAGATGCTGTCGGGCTGGTTTAATACCTTGATGAATATAAGTAGTTAGTAAATATAAGAAGTTTAAGTTCATGGGGGGACCCCTGTGTAAAACGTTCGTGTGTGTTTTAATGACTGTAGTTGGTTTTTGTTTTTGTGATGGAGTTGCTCCATTTGGGGAAGCTTGTTCCCTTTCGTCCCTTAGTTTTCCCTTAGCATAATTTTATTTTAAATTTCTTTCTTTCTCATACCTGCCCGTTTGTTCCGTAGGCTACAACTTTGCGAGCCCGGGGTGTGGCCCACGAGGCTCGGCTGGTCGTAGCCGTAGGAATAGGCGGGGTGCAATCAGTCGAAATGTTTCAAAGCAAAGCTACTTAAGGTAAAACAAAGGAATGAACTGCCCTTTTGTTCAGGTAGGAAGGAGTTTCTCCATATGAAAGTAAAAGAGTATTTAAAGTAAAAAACAAAAACAGAGGGGTAGTAGAGCCCCCTAGTGGAGCCCCCGAGCGCCTCAAGCCGAAAAGTGTTCGGGTCGGGGTGCTCTTATAGGAGCGTTCGCTAAGTAAAGGTAAGACTGAAACTTAGGAAAAGAAGAAACGACATAGCTGTTCTAAGGTCCTCGGAGAGGGCATCATTGTCGTTGTCCTTCAGTCGGTAGGCTTCCGGTCGGATCACTTCAGTCATCTAGATCCTTGCCCGCTGTGCCCCTTCCTTTGGTTGCTGCTTCCTCGCCTTCTTCTTCCCTTGGCCTGCCAGCCTACCTCAGCAGGTGCTTGAGGAGCTGGCAGTCCTTGTAGAGGTGCTTGACGGGGTAGTCGTGGTTGGTGCATGGGCTCTCCATGAGATCATGGAAGTGGCCCAGAGGGTCTTGCTGGGGCTGCATGCCCACATGATTGGCCGTAGCGACAATCGTGAAGTTAGCCAGTTGGCGGCGATCCTTTCTGTTCTTTTTTCCCCTCTACGCAGAGGTGCCCTTGTCTTGACCCTGGCGCTTGGCCTTACCTTTGTCATGGCCCCCATTGAAGCGCAACGGAAAAGGCGCTTGCTGGGGGTGTTGGACAAAGGTCCGTGGTTCCAGGCTGTCAGGGCTAGGACCCCGATCGACGCTGCGTGCATCCCGGTTCGGCCTGAGCCACGTGTAGATAGGCGGTCAGCATGGGGCGGTCGTCAAGTTAAGACAAGGTGCGGTTGTGGCTTCCTATGTCACACTCGGTGGTTGTGGCGGTGACAGGGTGTAGTGCCCCATCTGCTATGTCCTGTTCCTCGGACGGGGAGCGAGGTCGCGAGTCGGCGTCGCGATACGAAGCACTCCGCTTGTTGAATGGCGGCGGTCTCCACCAGTGCCTGGAGGTTCCGGTGGATCGCTTGTTCGCGAGGGTTGATCGGCTCAGATAGGCTGCGCAGGAGCATTGCCGCGGCGACAATGTTCTGACTGGTCCAAGTGAACTGCAGGGGATTGGTCCCCCGAATCGGGGCGTTGCACTGGGGCTGACGGGCGTGACCCTGAGCGTCGTTTGTTGGTCTATGCACACAGGGTGCAGTGTGGCACACCGAGCGCGCTGGTGCAGTTGGTGGCTGATGCGGCCACTATCATCGTAGATCCTCCCCATGCTCACATGTGAGCTCGGGGGTCTCCGCGTGTGGGCCCGGCGGGGCATGGGTCTGGAAGGACTCCGTTACCCCTAGTGGCTGTTCCAGGGCGTCTGCCACGGCGTACTCCTAGGACCAGGGCCGTCCCACAAATTTCATGGGCCCTTGGGCCAGTAAGACACTAAGGGCCTGGCAATGTAATATTTGAATAGGATGATTAAAGTATATAACTTGTAGCATATATTTAATTCTTTTTGAAAAGGTAACAGTACATCAAAGAAGATAAAAAATGGCAAAATAACTATGATGGTTACCTCAAATAAAACTATGGTGCTTCAGTGCTTTTTAAAAAAGCGTCTTCGAGCATTTCTTGATGCAAAATCTTCAAGAACACTTTCAAGATCAATTGTATCTAAAATATCCTTCTCAATGCTGCACATAGCCAAGCCATTTAATCTTTCTTGTAGCATAGTTGACCTCAAACAATTTTTCAGTAGCTTCAATTTGGAGAAGCTTCTTTCAGCTGATGCTACTGTCACTGGAATAGTTAACAGAATCCAATATGCAATAGAGGCATTTGGATAGCAATCTGCAACTTTAACAAAGTGAAGAATCTCATATGCTGACATCAACTGATCTGGCAAAGTTACTTGCAACACTTTCAACTCAGAGAACAAATCATCTAACTCAACATCAGACTTGTTGTCATGAGAAAAAGTATTCACAAAAGTTGTGCAACAGTCTCATAGATCACTATGATCCAAGGACTTTAGATTTTCTGAATTGAATAAGAAACCAAATATTTTCTCAAATTCCTTTAGCTGATCAAATCGACTAGTCAATGAAATAATTGCATAATCAACAATAACTAGGAAGTAGTCATCATTGAAGTCATCTATAGCTGACCGTTGTAATTCTTCAGTTTCATCATCTTGTTCATCAAATTGCTTCTTCCTTTTACCTTTATGTTTTGTAGGAAATGTTGGCTCCACATCCAAACTAGATGCAATGGATTTTGCAGTCTCAATACTTGCACTTAAGCCTATGTCTCTATACTTCTTAAAATATGATATGACCCCTTCTATCTGTTTCAAAGTACTATCCAAGCACACAATTGGAGACTACAACTTTTTGCTCACCATGTTGATAACAGATAAAATATCTTCCCAAATAACCATACCAACTAAAAATTCAAAATTCTCAATAGTGGTTACCAATGATCCAGCTTCACTCACCGATTTTGGGTCCTCGATACAAGTTCTTTCCACCTCCTTCAGAGCTGATCTTATTTGAGAAGCTTAATACCTGATAGGTTTCACACTCTTTATTTGACTCTCCCAATGAGTATCAGACAAGGGTTTGACAGTGAACCTCTCAATATGATCGGTCAAAATTTTCCACTTTTTAGTAGATTGTGCAAACAATGCATATATCCGTTGTATGACACCAAAAAAAGTAATAGCTTTTCTATAGGATTTTGCCATATCACAAAGAACAAGGTTCAGACTATGACATGCACATGGCATATACAATGCTCTTGGATTAATTTCAAGGACACGTGCCTGCACACCTTGATGTTTTCCCTTCATGTTGGAACCATTATCATACCCTTGACCTCTCACATCATCAATGTTCAAATCAAGAGACTGCAATGCATCCAATAGTACATTAAAAAGCCCCAATCCTGATGTGTCATCAACCTTTAAGAACTCTAGAAAAAATTCCTCTACTCTTGGAATGGCACTTGACATATTAACACACCGCACAATTAGTGTCATTTGTTCTTCATGACTCACATCTGGGGTACAATCCAAGATAACAGAGAAGTACTTGGCATCTTTTATGATCTTTAAGATATGTTTTTTCACAGCATCAGCAAGCATAGCAATTAACTCATTCTATATCCTAGGGCCAAGATAATGATGATAGATTTCATTATTTTGAATGCGCCTAATATGTTCTTGCATGATAGGATCAAATTCAGCAATCATTTCCACTGTGGCTAGAAAATTACCATTATTTGATTGATAAAGTTTTGCATTTGTTCCTCGGAAGGCAAGATTTTGTTTAGCAAGAAACTTCACAGCAGAAACTATTCTTACCAAAACTTGTCTCCAACGCTCCTTCTCTTTTGCAATTTCCCGCTGCATTTCATCCTCAATTGTTTTATTTTTGCTCAATCTAATCCGAAGATCATTCCATGTATTCATGTTTATCAGATGCTCCACACTGTTCTCATGTTGTTTTAGTTTCTCACTCAAATGCTTCCAATCCCTCACTCCATCATTTGCTAACAAAGAATTGTTCTGATTTGATTTGAATAGCTTGCAACAAAAACAAAAGACCTTGTCCACATGTTTACAGTAAACTAGCCACTTCCTGTCAACAACCTCTCCATTAGTTAACTTTTTGGAGTAGTAAGCATATGAAAAACGCCTTATTACTGGGATCACTAGGAAATTGTAAATCCATCTCTCTCACAGGCCCTTTCTCAATTAAGATATCTCTTTTGATATTGGTAAGATTTTCCCATGTCCTAGGATCAAAGATAGTCAACATTGATTGTTCATCAATATATAATTTTTCTGTATCATCCGAAGGCTGCAAATTTTCACCTGATCCCAAAATGTCCTCATTAGCATCAGCTTGCACATCTAAATTTTCCTCCCCTGCAGCACCTTCATTAGCATCAGCTTGCACATCTAAATTTTCCTCCCCTGTAGCACCTTCATTGGCATCAGCTTGTGCATCTAAAATCTACTCGTTTGTACCACCATCATTGCCATCAGCTTGTGTGATTATTGGTTGATCAAGTTCCTGCCCCTGATCTTGACTGACTTCAGCATTTCTTGATGTTGGAAAAAACCTATGCAACGCACCCTTTTGCGATTCTCTAGATTGAAGTTCTTGTTTTCTTTCTTTCCTTTTTTGAGCACCAGACTTATGTTTCTTTGGCAACATCTAACATGATAAAAAAATATTGAATTACAAATCAAATCCCTAAAGCCTAGCCCTATCCCCGTAAGAAGGTATTGATCTGTACACTAAAGTACTACTGAACTACAATCAAATTGATTTGTTTATTTAAGAGGCCTGATACCTTTGCCGACTTGCCGTTGCTGTGAAGATGGATGCCGCACCGCAGGCCACGCTGGAGGGACGTCCGAGACTCTGAGCTCGTCGCGGCGCTCGCTAAGGGCCGCCTCGGCACTTTGACGGCACGGGGCTGGAAGTGTTCGAGCCTTCAAGGCTGAGCCAGACATGCCCGAGGCACTGATGGGCTAATGGCGCTCATCGTCCTGGCATGTATTACGTATATACAGGAACATGGGCCAGACGTCCTCGGGCTTGTAGCACGTGAACTCGACGATGTACACCGGACGGGGCCGCTTGAAGTACTAAATGGTGAGCAGCAGCAGCACGGTGCTGAGCCAGGCAGTCATGGGCCCCCAGCCTCATGGGCCATGGGCATCGCATAGGCTGCCCCCCATAGGACGGGCCTACCCGGGACCGATGGTGGCTAGGCGCCATGTCACCGATGCTGGAGCCGTCACTCCCGACGTCGTCATCCATGATGTCGAGGAAATAGGTGAGAGCATAGCTCGTCATCCCCACGAACTTAGACATGAGAGGGTGCGGCGCCAGCACCTTTTGGAGTCCCCGGGTGTATGCGTCCATGGAAGACGCAAGGCCGTAGGGGAACTAGCCATACGGTGGTTGCGTTAGAGACAACGGGGTTCCGCTAGGTAATCGGCGGAAGATAGAGAATAGTGAGTACATAACAGCGTGTATATTACTCACAGTGGGGTTTGAGCAGAGAGTTTGCTCAGAATGAAGTACAGATGCTGCGTCATCGAAGTCGCACGTCCCAGAGTCGATGGAGGACGTCCCTTCGATGGGTGCCGGGTCACGAGCCTTCTCGCGGAGGTGGAGTACGCCGAGTCGGTCGGCGATGAGGTCTAGGCTTCCGAAGAGGAAGGCCTGGGATGGCTCAAAGGCGGGTGGAACCCACACTCCGTCAGGTGAGAGTGCGGGAAATTCCAATGAGCCGAAGCGAATCGTATCACCTGAGCCAGCCACGGTGGGGGTGGCGGAAAAATGGGTCATTCGATGACCAAAAAGTGTTGAACGTACAGCGTCTTCCTCACGGACGACGCCAACTGTTGGTACAGAAAGTGACCAACTAGTAAATATTTGTAGTTTTGCTGTACGTTGTGATCGGAGGTGGCCTAGCACTCAATGACATAGGATTTATACTGGTTCAGGCAACATGCCCTACGTCCTAGTTTGGGTCGGTCGGCGACTTTATTCCCGAGCCCAGTTGCTCGAAGTCTGTAGTGGGGTTACAAACGAGAGGGAGAAAGATGGGGTGTATAAGAGGTCCTGATCGGCTCCGACCGGAAGGGTCGAGAGTGACTAGGAACTTTGCTACTGAGCTAGGTATTCGAGCGTGTGCTTAAGGGTTTGTGAACTATCGATCTAGTGAGTCTGAGCTTGAAGAAGTCAGCCCCCTAGGTTGGAGGGAGCGACATCCCCTTTTATAGATAAAGGGGATGGCTTTACAGGTGAGAGGGAGAGAGTACGTATGTTTCTAAGCCTTGTTGCCCACGCTGATGAAGATTGGATAGTGGTAGGCACCCCCAACACTGTTGATGTTGCTAGTAGAATGTCAGATACTGCACAGGAGGTCAAGCTATCTTCTTCAGGAAGGATGGACGCCTGGTACCTGCAAATACTTTTTGATGCCTAGTGGTATGTGAGGAGCCACGCTATGTTCACCCGATATGGCAAATCATGGAGCCCATACTGTGCAATCGATGTCCAGAGACACGTGGAGCGCTTACCGTATGGGAGTTTTAGCGGCCCCTACAATACTGTAGGGGGATATGTCGGTGCCTACAATATTGTTTGTGTCAGGGTGGCTATAGAGCACTAGTTTCGCGTAGGGTATGGTCCCTGGTACAATGGTTTTGACTTAGTGAGCCTTGCCTTGCCTTTCTCCGCACTGTCTTTTGGTTCCTTCCGAATGGGGGGCCCCCGGTCGGATGGCTCCAGTCGGCTCCGAGTGCGCCGGTCGGAGAAGAGCGGTGAGCAGGGTTCTCATGGGCCCCGGTCGTAGGGGTCGGAGTCGCGGGGTCAGAGTAGGAAGCAGCATTTTTGGGCCAGGCCTTCCGATTGGAGAGACCGCTCAGAGGTGGCTGGTGCCCGAAGCGAGTGCTTCCGGTCGGAGAGGTGGACCGAGGAAGTTGATGAGCGGGCACTTGTTCTTTTGGGTAGACCTTCCGGTCGGCGACCTGGACTGCCTTTCTGGCCTGTTGTGTTTTGGACTCTTAGGGCTGGCCCATGAACTACATTTTGTTTTCCTGGGCCGAGCCCGGGCGTGGAAATCGGTCCCTGAGGGACCCCAGGGTTTATGAACCTGACACATTGAGTTTCTCGAGCAAGTTGTGTCATAGATTTAAATTAGTTAGTATCTTGGGTTGTATAGGATTGAGGTCATTTCCACTGAAAAGGAACAGTATCCGAGCCAGAGTAATAACATATATAATAGTCGCTGAGCTCTTGATGCCATAGAACATCATGCTGATACAGGAATTGAATCACTTTGAAACTTAATGCAGCTTAACCATGGGTTTTGCTTATAGAGTAGGATATTCTTTTCTACTTTAGCATTATGCATCTCAGGACTGGCAGACCCAAAGAAGAAATACTTGTCGAACCATCTTGCTATGTTTTGAGCAAAACAACATGATTTCTAGTGGTCTGATTTCTCTAAAAGGCAAAATAGTGGCATGAGACTGACTTTTTTTGCTGTTGTATATTCAGATTTTCCATATATGTGGTTGCTAAATTTCCAAATCACTTACTAAATATAGGATAGTTAAAAGAAGATTTTTGGACTTGACATGTTTCTTGTTCTTTTAAAAATAGGTGGACTACTAATGATAGCCACAACTCTATAACCTTGTTGCTTATATATTATCATGCATTCATATATTCGTAAGAAATGTGAGCTAGTATAAAAATCTAGAAATGATTTTTTTGTTGGTCGGAAAATATTGAAATCCTAAATTTTGGAATTTTATAGAATAAGATGTGTGCAATTTTTAGGAGGAGTACCGAAGCAGTTCTCTTTCTAAATTTACAAATTCCATTACTAAACAAATCTAAATATCAGTGTTGATTTCAACTGGCATGAACCACCTTCACACTCATTGAAATATCCAATAAAAAAGGAATTATAGAATTGAAAATTGCAAAAGAAACTAGCAATACACATCAAGCATGCCTCTCTTTCTTTTTGTAAAGTTGCCTTGAACATGAGACCCGTGAAAGAGACTGTGACAGTCTAAGAGGGAGGGTGAATTAGACAACTTAAAACTCTAATTCTAAACTATGACCTTGTCGGTGTTTTGGACCAGCGGGCCCTCAACCAACTAGTGAAAATGTACTGCGTGCCCCTAATCCTGGATGGTGATGCAAAGAGACACAAGGTTTATACTAGTTCAGGCGATAGGTGCCCTACGTCTAGTCTGAGAGATCGATCTTGTATTCCTTGCACCGAGGTGCTTGTAGTAGGGGGTTACAAGCAGGGCGAGAGAGGGAGTTAGTCCCAGGTCTCTGCTGTGGAGCGATGTGACTTGCTTGAGATGTTGATCTTAGGCCATGGGGAAGCGTGTGTGTTACAGAGTGTTGCTTGCGCATGAGTGAGTGAGTTCGTCTGTTCCTCTTCCTATGCGTGTTCGTCTATCTTGTGAGCTCATCCTAGAAACGGCCCCAGGTCCCTCCCTTTTATAGCTGAAGGGAGGACAGGGGTGATACATACGTCTGCTACGCGGTTTCCTATGAATGGAGGTGGCGTTTCTGAGCCATGTAGCTTGTCACTGTGGAAGCATGGTTGACAGAAGCGGTCCTTGTCCTTGATGCACTGGGGCGACGCACCGGTCACACCTGATCATGTGTGACATGGGAGCTCCAGTGATAGCTTGACGCAGGGCATGGTGGGCGACGTGCCGGTCGCTGTGTGTTGACCGCAGTAAAGAGCCGAGGCTCAATTGGTGCCCTAGGACTGAGTCATCGTGGGGGGCTCGGCGGGCATGAATCCCGAGGTTGTCGAGACCCTGAAGTAGATTGCCGAGGCATGGAGGGAGTAGTTGGTCCTGTACACTGATTCCGAGGCTATAGTGACCCGGACTTGACTTCCCCATGCCGCGTTGTTCCTGGAGTAGGGGTTAGGTAGCACAGTGCAGTGCGGGCGCCAGGTCAGTGGGCACAGTATCGAGCACAATCAGCTGGTAACCCATGCCCTGTCCTGTCCTATCTCGGATGGTATGGTGTTGATGCGACTTCCCGTCTCGTCGGCTGCTTTGCTGTGTTGAGCCATCATCCGTGTGATGTTGCGGGAGTGGTTGGTCACATTAATTGGACGTGATGCTCTATTGGGGAGATCGGTCGAGGCATAGGTGATGGGGTTATTGTTGAGCCGGCCTTGAGCAAGACGGAGAATCGACATCTCATCCAAGGCTTTATGCGCGGGCCCTCGGGCGAGACGGAGAATCGATTCCCTGTCCGAGGCCTTTCGTGTGAGGCCTTAAGTGAGGCGGAGATTCGGTAGGCCATCTGAGGCCTTTCGTGTGAGGCCTCGAGCAAGGCGGAGAGTGGGTGGCCTCGGTCAAGGCCGGGGGTTAGCCAATAGTTTGTCTCTTGGCATTGATTTTGACAGGGTCTAAGCGATTTTTTGGTTGTTGTTTAGGGGACCTCTTTTCATGGTACCCGACAGACCTCTTTTTCTATTCTTAGCAAAACCTATGCGAAAGATAAACTATTTAAATGTGCAATTACATTTTTGCTACTTTGTTGCTATCTCTACCACAAAAAGAAGTTATGCAAACAATGTAAATGTGGAAGCTAAAAAGTAAGGTAGAGATTTGCATACTCCCGTCGACTGACACCAATATTTTTACTAAGGTATCAAGAAGCGCGGAAGCTTCTTCCTAGTCCTCATTGGAGCCCCTCGTTAGGAATCCCTCGCAAGGGCCAAGCTCCCAGTCGGGTAACTCCGTAGATAGCCCTGGACCTTTCCCACATACAAGTGGGTCTCTGGTGTGCCTTCTGGCAAGCCTCTCCTGGACCGCTTTCCTGCCGTCTTCACTATCAAGCTTCCGGCAGAACCGCTGTAGGCCTTGTTCCCTCCTAGTACATGGTGGTGGCCACACCACAAACGCGGTTAGTGTGATCTTGCAAGACTACAAGCCCATCCGATATACAACAATGGTGCGCACAAGCACCGAGTGGTAAGAGGTATGCAAACCTCACTAAACACTAGGCCTAAACCTAGAGCAAGCGCATAAGCGGTGGTCTAATCAACCTAAGCACTTCGCAAAGTACCTACGCTAATCACCTAATGAATCACTAAGCACTATGCAAGTGGAGATCACTAAAATAGTGTGTCAACACCCTTGGTATGTTTCCTCAGCTCCACTCTACTCAAATGGTTAGTTGGGGGTCTATTTATAAGCCCCACTCAGAAAGTAGCCGTTGGGAAACGAAACCCACTTTTCTGCTACTGACTAGACGCTGATCACGTCCTGACCGGACACGTCCGGTCGTCCCGATCATTGAGCGTGCGCGCTGATTGGACTCTAGGCTGAGTCCGGTCATCATCGATCAGACTGCGTTCGGTCGTGCTAGCGCCGCTCTGGAACCTCTCTGGAAACGATCAGACGTTGCACTTCGTGCGTCCGGTCGTCTAGTCTGATGCGTCCGGTCACGCTGAAAACACTTCTGTGATGATGAATAGTGTCACCGGTGTGTCCGGTCACTACTTCACTCAGCGTCCAGACATAGCTAGCCGACTGCCTGTTGTTGCCTGGCACCTGATCGGACGCTGATCGGTGAGTCCGGTCACCTCTATCGGGCTCGTTTCTTCGCGATCTTGCGTCTAGCTTGGTTCCAATCTTTGTGCTTGGACTTTGCTTGACCTTGTATGTCTTCTATGCATCTTCACATGTTTTTTGAGGTGTTGATCATCGGAACATCACGTCTCCTTCAGTCCAAGTCATGTTTTGCATCCTATTGAACTACAAAACAATTACTTGCAAATTCATTAGTCCAATTTGGTTGTGTTGGTCATCAAATATCAAAATCCAAAGTAAATGAGCCTAGAGTCCTATTTTCCTTACAATCTCCCCCTTTTTGGTGATTGATGATAACACGACCAAAACAAGTAAATAATAAATTTTTGGAATTTAAAAAACTATCTAGTTGCTATGATGCAATGCAAAGGGCAATGTTATATGATGCTAAGAGATATCACATGTAAATATCTTTGGAAATTTATCTTGCCCTTACAAATGTCCCTATGTGGCATTATGGATTTAAGCCTTCCCTAACTTCATAATCCACTATCCTCTCTTTCTCGGACCATTGCCACTTGTAAATTATTATGATCGGGCTTGCTTTTGGTCCTACAAATTCCCCCCTTTTGGAATCAAACACCAAAAGGAAGACATTAGTAGCACAAGGGATGGTTAAACTTTGTGATCCTTTGTATGTGTAATGGAATAGGTCACAAAATTTGACTCTCACATTATATAGACTAAGCTCCCCCTAAATATATGCATACATATGATGGAGAATGTAGTTTATGCATAATTAGTAAATTAATGCTCAAGGGAGTTTAATCTACATAATGTATGGAGAAAGCATATAAATACCAAAGTAAAATCGACATGATAATATCAGTTTAGAAATACCACATGTTACCACATGTGGAAACCAATTTAATTTTTTATACCACTTGCAATAGGTGGTAGATATTTGAAGTACGATGCTTAACTCCGGGGACTTCATTTTCCTTGCAAAGAGACTACTACACACATGATAAACTTGAACAAGTGTTAGTCTCAAAGCATTTAACTTGTAGAGTAACCTCTCCTAAAATTGTGCACACAAGTATTAAATATTTGTAGGAGACATGCACATTGATTTTTAGAATAAAAATACCACTTGAAAGATGATATCACATGAATGTAAGAATCATTTTCTAAAGTACTATTAGGGAGAAATTATCTATAATTTAGACTTTGGCACATATTAGATGAACAATTGTAAAATAAGCTATGTGCCATGCTCCTAAACAATTTAAACCATATAGGTTTGCTCCAAGGGTTAAGAGTGAAACCGAGCAAGCCTACCATAAGTGTCGGTGCGGGACCCACTGGGATACCCTGCAAGGAAGGGAGAAGAACTAGCCTAACTAGGATTCTTCCCCTGTAATATTAGTAGTGTTATTATTCTGTAATCCTACTAGGAACTCTCATTGTAAACCGACTAGGACTCTGGCTTCCTAACTATATAAAGGAGGGCAGGGCTCCTTGGATCAGGAGTTCAGACAATAATTGTACAACAGAACACTTTACAATCAATCCAACGTAAAGGCTAACGACGACTGGACGTAGGGCTATTACTCGATCTACGATCGAGGGCCCAAACTAGGATAAATCGACTGTCTCTTGCGTTAACCATCGAGTTCTGCATACGCTGAAGCCCGAACATACTGCCCCATGTACCCCCATGGCAGGCTATCGGTGGTCAAACATCAACAGCTGGTGCGCCAGGTAGGGGCTTTCGGTGACTTTGCATCCAAGAGCTCGATGGACCTCGATAACATGATCTTCTCGATGGGATCAACCTTCATCTTCGGTTCATGGATCTACGAGGTAGGTGACGATGGCAAGCTCCAAGGCTATCTCCTCGAAGATTTAGATCATCATCAAGACTTTTCCATTTCTTCGACAACGATAGATCAGCTTGTCGGAGGATCCGCGCAGCTCGTAATATCCAAATCAACTCGGATTCTGTGACTTCACGCATCTGATTCAAACTCAAGTTCCGCTTTCGAGACGAAGTCTTATCCAAGTTCTTTCAGAAAACCGAGTTCTTTTCTAACAAAGCTCCAGAACATGACGTCAACCTATCAAGAATACTACTCGGAGTACACTCAGAGTACTTCAAAGAAGTCAGGTCCTCTTCCGTTTGGACTCCACAACATGGCAACGTCTTATCAGACACGATCCGAAGGATTCCTCGATCCGGTGCTTAGAATGCCACTGAAGGGAGCCCAGGAAGGTCTCGTTTTAATTATAACATCTCAAGACTGCATCGTTCACTGGCCAGGTACCATTCCTGAGGATGATGGCACCAAACTAGTCGATGATACGATAACAAAAACTCTACCCTACCAAGAAGGAGATTCGATCTATGACCTTGAAACCTCTACTGAAGTTATCAACAGCTCTGGCAGTACAAAAATCAACGACGATGACAGAACAACTCACGCTAGAGAAGTATTCATCATTCGCCATCCTCGATCACCATTGATCCCCCAGAAGTACCCGACGTGAGGTCTTCAGATGAATCTGAATCCAACATATCACCATTTATCCAGGGGCACGATGGTGAGACTGAGAGTCAGAGGCAAGATAGAGAGAGAAAGAACAAATTGAAACAAGGATGTTAGCGCCGTGCTAAGCAGCAAAAGGACACTTGGATCAAATATGAGTCAGACCTAGCTGAGTACAATAGAAGAAAATCAGAGTGAGAGGTCAAAGAAGGACGAGCAGCGAATACACCCTACGATAAGATCTGAGAAGCACTAGAAGAACTCAGGGCGACCTCATATCCTAATGAAAAACAAGAATAGCTCCAGGACTTTCTTCGATCAACAGTCCTTAGGACGCACGATGGAAGGGCAACATCTCATGAACAAGAAGATCAAAATCAAAGGAAGTCCACTTTCGAAAGACTTGGACCAAGTGAAAGTCACAACGGAGAGAGCCGAAGAAATCACAGTCAAAACAACCGAGTCGAGCAACCAAGAAAGGCCAGAAGCAAAGCACCTACTCGGACAGCCACGTAGAACTACTCTCACCAAGATGACAGTTGGCAATAAGGGAGTGCAGAATCATAGTATACAGAAGCCAGAACGCACGATAGATTCCCCTGTTTTGCAAACAGACTTGCTTCAATACGACTACCTCACAAGTTCAAGCCGTCCAACCACTCCAAGTATGATGGCAAGACCAAACCAAAGCAATGGCTTAGGATTTACTCACAATTGATTGAATTGGTCGGAGGAGACGATGACATCAAAACCTTGTTCTTTCCCATGGCCCTAGAAACCATGCCACTTCAATGGTTTGACAAATTGAATCTAGGATCAATCAGAAATTGGAAAGACTTGCAAAGAGCTTTCTGTGAAAATTTTGCGGGAATTATTACACATCCAATCACCCACGCGGAGTTAAAAGGACTCAAGCAAAAAGGAGGTGAAAGTCTCATAAATTACTATCGACGATTTGGCGAACTACGAGCTCAAGTACATGACATCACACAACGAGAAGTAATCGAAGCCTTCTCTCACGGAATCATGGCTAGGTGGCAATTTCAAGACTTCAGCAAAGAAAACCCAAGAAATAATGAAGAATTCAGAAGAACAGTGGAAAAGATGATTACTGCAGAGGAGAAGACACGAGAAAGATTCCCGAATAGAAACAACAGAGACAACCCGAACAGGCAAATTCCTCGAAACAGTAGACATCAGGAGAGAAAGCGTGGTCTAGACAACACGGTAGCAATGGCTGACAAATCAAAGAAATTTACCAAGCCCAGAAGATATGATGACATTGAGAACATACGTTGCCCCTTGCACCCCAATGGAAAGCACACCATCAGAAATTGCTACACCTTCAACGAAAGATACACTAGAAAAGATAGCAAGGGAAACAATAAAGAAGACAATCTAAAAAAGGAGACAACCGTGAAGACAAGGGATTCCAAAAATCTAGGGGGACAGTGGTAGTAATCTTTACTGGGGTTCCAGATTCTAGAAGCAAACATCAAGAAAAACTAGCGTTATGAACCATCATGGCAGCAGAACCTGCTACACCAAGATATCTCAATTGGTCAGAGTATCCAATCCAATTTTCAAGAGAAGACCAATGGACCAGCGTAGAAAACGTAGGCCATTACCCACTGGTTCTAGATCCAACCATTGCCGGTATGACTGTTATGAAAGTACTAATCGACGGAGGAGCCAGACTCAACATCATTTTTTAGAAACTCTAAGGAAGATGGGACTACAACTCGCCGGGATGATCACACCAACAAGCACACCTTTTTATGGCATAGTACCTGGCAAGGCAGCAATGCCACTTGGACAAATCACTCTACCGGTTACCTTTGGAACTCCCTCGAACTACCGTACAGAGTTCATCAAGTTTGAAGTCGCAGACTTTGATTCATCATATCACGCGATCCTCGGGCGCCCGGCACTAACAAAATTCATGGCAATACCGCATTATTCATACCTGTTGCTTAAGATGCCAGGGCCTAATGGTGTTCTTTCTCTTCGGAGTGATTTAAAGCGTGCATTTGACTGTGATGTTTAGGCTATTCAAATTGTAGCAAGAGCATAGTCGAACGATGGAAGAAAAGAAATAGCCACTATTGCCGTAGAAACAAGCCAAGAAGAACTAGAGATACCGGCTAAAAAGCCAAGCATCCTAGCACCACCAAAAGAAGCCGACGTCGAGCAAATCGATCTGGGCACTGGTGATCCCTCAAAAACGGCAACCATCAGTGCACACCTATCAACAAAATAGGAACTTGCGCTCACCGACTTTCTTCGGGACAACAAAGATATCTTCGCTTGGAAGCCGGCCAACATGCCAAGGGTCCCAAGAGAGTTGGCTGAGCACAGAATTGATATCAATGAAGGCTCCAAGCCTGTGAAACAATGACTACGACAATTCTCTCCTGACAAGAAGGCAGCAATTAAAAAGGAAATTACAAAACTAATGGCAGCCGGATTCATCAGAGAAATCCTTCATCCAGATTGGCTAGCAAACCCAGTTCTAGTACAGAAAAAGAATACGGACGAGTGGCGCATGTGTGTCGACTACACATATCTCAACAAACACTGCCCGAAAGATCCATTCGGGCTACCACGCATTGATCAGATAGTTGATTCAACAGCAGGATCTGCCCTATTATCCTTTCTAGACTGCTATTCTAGATATCACCAGATCGCATTAAAAGAACAGGACCAAAGCAAGACATCTTTCATCACTCCGTTCGGCGCCTACTGCTACAAGACCATGTCGTTTGGACTCAAGAATGCTAGAGCCACTTACCAAAGAGCTATCCAAACATGCCTTGGTGATCAAATCAGCAAAAACGTAGAAGCATATGTGGATGACGTGGTTGTAAAAACAAAGAACCTGGATGCACTGATTGAAGACATAAAATAAACCTTCGAGAATCTGAAAAGGTGGAGGTGGAAATTGAATCCAAACAAGTGTGTATTCGGAGTTCCTTCAGGACAACTACTCGGATTCTTGGTCAGTCATCGCGGAATCGAAGCAAGCGCCAAGCAAATTCGAGCCATAACAGAGATAGGCCCTCCTCGAAGCGTCAAAGATGTACAAAAACTAACAGGCTGCATGGCGACACTCAATCGTTTCATTTCAAGACTCGGTGAAAAAGGATTACCTTTCTTTAAACAACTAAAGAAGACAGACAAGTTCGAGTGGACGGAAGAAGCCAATGAAGCTTTCAAGAAACTTAAGGCATACCTCACATCCTCACCAGTCCTCACACCTCCAAAGAAAGGTGAAGACATGATGCTATACATTGCGGCAACTTCTACTGTAGTCAGCACGGCGATAGTAGTGGAAAGAGAAGAAGAAGGGCGCGTGTATAAAGTACAACGCCTAGTATACTACATCAGCGAAGTACTGTCAGAATCAAAAATCCGGTACCCGCATGTGCAAAAACTACTATACGCCCTACTGATCACTTCACGCAAGCTTCGTCACTATTTTGAAAGCCACAAGATTACCGTGGTGACAGATTTTCCACTAGGAGACATCTTACACAACAAAGATGCAACAGGGCGCATATCCAAGTGGGCGGTTGAACTCGGTGCTCTCAACATCGATTTCACCCACGGAAAGCAATTAAATCTCAAGCCCTTACTGATTTTGTTGCCGAATGGACAGAAATTCAACAACCCGTGTCAAGCACCATCCTTGATCATTCGAAGATGTACTTTGATGGATCACTCAAGCTAGGTGGAGCCGGTGTAGGCATCCTCCTAATTTCTCTGGACAGAAAACAACTCAAGTATGTCCTTCAGATATTATGGCAAGCTACCAACAATGAAGCAGAATACGAAGCTCTCATGCATGGGCTACGAGTGGCAATTACCCTCGGAATCAAGCGATTAGTCGTATACGGCGATTCGGCAGTAGTCATCAACCAAGTCAACAAAGATTGGGATTGCACCAAAGAAAACATGGGTGCTTACTGTGCTGAAATCCGAAAACTCAAAAAACATTTCCAAGGATTAGAAATTCTACATGTCCTGCGGGATTCCAACATTGCAGCAGATATCCTTGCCAAGCTTGGATCAGACAAGGCAGAGGTCCCACCCGATGTGTTCATAGAGGAGTTATCAGCCCCCTCTATCAAACAACCCGGTGAAATAACCCCTCAAATCTCAGCCAAAGGCACTCAGATCTTGGTAATCACCAATTCATGGACCCAGGTTTTTATTGATTACATCAAAGAGAATAAGTTGCCAGCGGAAAAACAGGAAGCCACACGAGTCATTTGTAGAAGCAAGAATTACATCCTAGTAGGAGACAAGCTATACAGAAGAGCCGCATTATCAGGAGTACTCCTAAAATGCGTCTCATTTGAAGAAGGCAAACAAATCCTAGACGAAATACACTCAGGTTGCTGTGGAAATCACATCGCTTCAAGAACACTAGTCGACAAAGCATTTTGCACTGGTTTCTACTAGCCAACCGCTTTGAAAGACGCAGAAGAACTCGTCAGAAGATGCAAAAGTTGTCAGATGTTCACAAGATAGGCTCATGTGCCAGCCCACAACCTCATCTGCATCCCACCCGCTTGGCCTTTCTCCTGCTAGGGGCTAGATCAAGTAGGACCTCTCAAGAAAGCAAAGGGCGGTTTCGAGTACATCTTTGTAGCAATTGACAAGTTCACCAAGTGGATCGAATACAAACCACTCGCAAAATATAGCGCAACCAAAGTAGTCGAGTTCATCCAAGACATTATGCACCGCTTTGGCATGCCCAATCGAATCATCACAGACTTGGGTTCTCCCTTCACAGCTACAGAATTCAAAAGTTGGGCACAGGATTGTGGCTTCAGCATAGATTACGCATCAGTCGCACATCCAGAAGCCAACGGACAGGTAGAAAGGGCTAATGGACTCATACTAGCTGGATTTCAGTCGCACATCCAGAAGCCAACGGACAGGTAGAAAGGGCTAATGGACTCATACTAGCCGGATTGAAACCAAGACTGTATGAAGAGCTAGCAGACTATGGATCAAAATGGATTGAAGAATTACCCAAAGTAGTATGGGGGCTACGAACTCAAATAAGCAGAGCCACCGGATACTCGCCTTTCTTCCTAGTTTACGGATCAGAAGCCATACTACCCACCGACTTGATTTGGACATCACCAAGGATAGAATAGTATGACGAAGGAGAAGCAGAACACACCAAAAGATTAGAACTCGACAGTACAGAAGAAGTTAGAATAAATGCTACCCTACAATCAGCAAGATACCTCCAAGGACTAAGGTGCCACTACAACAAGAATACCTAGTCTCGATCATTACAAGTCGGAGACCTAGTACTAAGAAGAATACAAAAAATCGACGGACGCCACAAACTACTCAGTCCATGGGAAGGTCCTTTTATCATCAAAAAAGTCATCAGACCGGGCACATACAAGCTCATAACTGAAGATGGAAAAGAAGTCAACAATACATGGCACATCAGTCAGCTATGAAGACTCTACGCATAAAAACAACTCAAGGGGAAATATGTATACAAGACACGAGAGATCAACGTTCATGATCAACAAAGATAGCGCCCACCAAAAACATATGTATCACTATGACATATCAATATTAATGATCAATAAAGATGATTCTTTCTCGACAAACATATGTCTCATCATGGCTTACCCCGAGTTGTTTCTAAAAAGCAAAATGGCTGAAAAGACACCTAAGCATCCCAGCCAAGAGCAAAATAGCTGAAAAGATGCTTGAGCCAGCCGATGAGGGTAGCTAACAAGCTAACACCCGAAATAAAAAGCAAAATGGCTGAAAAGACGCCTGAGCATCCTGGCCGAGAGCAAAATAGCTGAGAAGACGCTTGAGCCCGCCGATGAGGGTAGCTAACAAGCTAACACCCAAAATAAAAAGTAAAATGGCTAAAAAGACGCCTGAGCATCCCGGCTGAGAGCAAAATAGCTGAAAAGATGCTTGAGCCTGCCGATGAGGGTAGCTAACAAGCTAACACCCGAAATAAAAAGCAAAATGGCTAAAAAGACGCCTGAGCATCCCGGCCGAGAGCAAAATAGCTGAAAAGACGCTTGAGCCCGCCAATGAGGGTAGCTAACAAGCTAACACCCGAAATATAATGCAAAATGGCTGAAAATATGCCTGAGCATCCCGGCCGAGAGCAAAATAGCTGAAAAGACGCTTGAGCCCACCCATGAGGGTAGCTAACAAGCTAACACCCGAAATAAAATGCAAAATGGCTAAAAATACGCCTGAGCATCCCGGCCGAGAGCAAAATAGCTGAAAAGATGCTTGAGCCCACCGATGAGGGTAGCTAACAAGCTAACACCCGAAACAAAAAGCAAAACGACTTAAACTAAGCCTGAGCATAGACCACAACAATTTCAAGACAAGACCCTCCAGCTACTTGTTCCAAATAGCAAGAGGCTCGGGGGCTACACTGGAGATACCCAAGAACACAAAGATCTACATATAACGAGTTGTTTACATGGCACAAAAGAAGGCCAGACAAGCACTCAACAGATCAAGAAAGGTTGTCAACACAAAGATCTATATATATAATGAGTTGTTTACATAGGACAAAAAAGTACTCGACAAATCAAGAAAGTTTGACAAGATAGTGCGCAGAATTGTTTACAAGGCAAAGATGAAGGCAAGACAAAGTACTCAGCAAGTCAAGTAACTCTGACCAATTGGACAAATCACCCAAGGAATAAGCAAGGCATCCAGGCAAAGAAGGCATCAACAAAAAATCTTCATTCAAAAAGAAGTATAATGTCATATTACAAGGCACGGGAATAAAGGTCAAATACATCAAGCGTCATAATCAGGAGAAGAGATAACAATATTAAGATTATCAACTATTCTACTAGCTAAGTCTTCAACCTCAGGCTCCATCCTCTCAACGACATCAATGTATTCTTGACTGCCAGCTTCCTCTGCTATCTTGGACAAAGGAGCCGCTGGAGCAAGAACCCGGACCAGGGCCAGGACATTCTTGGTACACAGTTGGGTGCACCTCTTCACGAACTCTTGGAAACGAGTCGAAATTCAAGGAATTAACTGAGCCCAAGATTGCCCATCATCCGCTGGAGTTCGGAGAACGTCGGCTACTGAACGAAAGGATTTCCACAAAGCTTTCCAGTTTTTAGTAGCCGTCGCCAACTTGCCAGACAAGTCTTCAATAGTTTTTTAGGCCTACACAAGATCTCTATCAGCTCCACGCCTAATCAACTTAGCAAGCGCAAGTTCCTCCTTAGCATGAGTAATTACCTCCTCAGCCTTGTTGTGACTTGTATGAACAAGAATCTTCATTTCATCAATGCCCTCCGAGAGCTTCTGCTTTTCAACCTAGAGAGCTGGACAAGGCAACAAACAACAAGTCAGCAGAGAGGAGAGTTTGAATGCAGAAGGAAACAAAAAGAACCCGCAATACCGTTGCACTCCTTCTTCACAGCCTCCAAGTTCTTCATGGCCTTCGAATTCTTTAAGGCCTCCTGGATAGCGGCATCCCTCTGCTTCTCGGCCTCAACAACCCAGGCATGAAGACCTTGTTCCTCCTTCTGATGCATTTGACGCTCAGTCTCCATCTCGGCATGGCAGAGATCCAGCTCTGCCTTCTTAGTTTTCGACAAGAAGAAGAAGCCGATATGGTCCTTAGAGAAGGACTGAACAAAAAGAAAGAGAGAAAAAGGCATAAGAACAGGAGAAAGACAAACACCCAAAGAAAGAACTTTAGAAAACTTACTTGGAGTTTTTCTCCAAAAGAAGTTGCAAAGGTTGCGAAGTCTCCCCAAGAAGCGGTCAACTCTGACAACCGATGAGTGGCATCAAATTGATGAACCACATTTTTAGTAGAAAGAGGAGCGGAGGGAGAAGACGGCCAATGCGGAGAAGACAAGGCCAAGGACACATCATGGGAAGTCCCGGCTGCCTCCCTAGATGAGTCCACCGCAATGGCCACGGTCACCTCCGGGGCAACCAAGACAGCAGCAGCATCGTCACTAGAAGGCCTTGTCGCCCCCACAACCACTTCACTAACAGTGCGCTGCGAGTCCTGAGGCTCAATACTCGATGGCACAACAGAGGGCTGAGAAGAAGTCGATAGGGGGACGAGAGAAGACGAAGGCCTAAAAGTTGATAAAAGAACTCGCTAATGAAAATAAGAGAAAAGGAGAACAGAAGCAAAGAGACAAAACCAGAATCCACTCACCTAGCTATCTTCTTCTTCGTAAAACAAAAAGAAGACCTCGTAGGAGGCACCACGGCAATAAAAACGTCCCCGCCACTAGGCGGCAGGAGCGGTATAGCCGGTACCAGAGCCCCGAAAGAACTTGGTACCAGAACTATGGAAGAACCCAGCTCCAGAGCCATAGAAGAACCTAGAGCAGGAGCCTCAGAAGAACTCATACTCGATGACCGCTTACTACAAAAAGATCAAGACCAAAGTCAAAACAAAGAGGAGGGATTCAGTAGCATCAAAATAAGAAAATAACTCACTGCCACGTGATAAGGGGTGCATCATTGCCCTCTTCTTCCTCAGTCTCGACCAAGGCCACCATAGCACCAGCTGAAAAAAGAACAAAAGTACTCGGTTCAAGACAAAAACAAGAAGGCAAATGGACAGAATGTATTAATATGCTCACCTAAGAGCATGCTAGCTACAACTAGAGTACCTGGATGAGTACTTGGCTGGCGAGACTTCTTGGAAGCAGGTAAACCAGATGAAGAACCATCCGATTGCCCCCTCTTCGAGACACTACGAGGACCTCGAGGGACTAGACGAGGAACATATTCTTCATATACATCAACAACTCCGGAAGAAACTCCAGGAAACACAGTGGTGATTGGGAACTTACTGGTTACAGAAGCCCCAACAAGGTTCTCCCTAGTATTCACCATGGCAGGAGGGGCATCAAGAGGGATCGGGTCAACAAAGTTGTGCCCCAATTCCTACGAAAAGAATAAAACAACAAGACAAGGAAAATTAAGCAAAATGGATACAGCAAAAGAAATACAGAAAGTACCCGCACGAAGAGAAAATGACTTACAGCTGGAGGCAGGTTGTTGGCAGAGAACTCGAAGACAGTAAGCGGGACAACGCTTGCTCCCTTCAGCATCTTCTGGAGATGCTTGAGAACCTCCTCGTCGGTCAACTCAAGAGCAGGGACCATTCGTGAAGGATCCTCAGCCCCAGAGTACTCGAAGCCAAAGTTCTCTCGCTCCTTCAGAGGCTGGACATGACGAAGAAGAAAACTTGAGATGATTTCATAACCAGTCAAGCCCTACTGCTTCAGAGTGCTTATCCGCTTAGGGAATGGCTGGATCGCCTGGATCTTGACTGGAGTCAGGGAGTTCTTTTCCCACCGGTCGTTAACCGAGGGACCAGATCCAAAATGCACAGCAAGAGAAGGAATCAAATTGGCAGCATAGAACCAATCAGCGCGCCAATCCCTCATAGAATCAACCAGGTCATAGTCAAAGAACTTGCTTTTCAGACCCTAGCGAAACTGAATCCCACAGCCGCCAAGAACGTTGGTATCTACACGGTAGGGTTGAGGCTTCAAATGAAAGAAGTGACGAAAAGAGAAAGAGAAGAAGGAATTCCAAGGAAAGCTTCACAGAGATGTACAAAAACAGAAAGATGGAGGATGGCATTGGGAGTTAGATGGTTCAGACTAACCCTAAAATAATCAAGAAATTGATGAAGGAAGGCGGAAGCAGGAAGGCAAAGACCGGCATGGATAAAAGAGACAAAAAGGATGATCTCACCAGGACCTGGAGTAGGGACCCGATGCTCGCCTAGAACTCTCCATTTAGCAATGCCCTTGCTCTAGATTAGACCATCGCTGGTAAGCTCATGGAGCTAGTCTTCAATTGTTGTTGGAGCCGGCCAAGCTTTCTGGGCAGCCCTCATGGCCATGAACTCCTGGTTCTCGATCACGAAAAGAGACGACTCCTCGTCCATGAAGGTTGCCTAGGACTTGCTCGTAGCTTTCTTCCTACCCATGTACTAACGGAGGCAAGAAGGAACTAGGGGAAGAGAAGGTTTGGACGGTGGCGCTAAGATGGCGGCAGCAATGGCGACGATGGATTTCTGAAAGCTAGGGTTTCAAGGCAAGAGAAGGGCAGTAAAGAAAAAGAAGATGAAGGGTCTTTAAATAGATTTTATAGCAATAAAAACGGCCCACTAGGCCTGTTAAAGCACCGTGTGAGAACGCAATGGTCCATTTACTAACACAGCTAAAATGACGGAGGGCACAAATCCACACAACGGTACAATTCAATGGGCAGGTTTCAGACTTATCCATCCAGCACTACGGCAGAGTTATCAGATTACTGCAAAAAACAACCTATCAACCATGAAGAAAAGAAGGGCTACCTCACAAGGAACATAAGAACTCGGTTCTTACGGAAAGAACTCGGGAATCTCATGAACAACCAGGACTACAATAGAAAAATAAATGACAACTCAGAAGACAAGATTCTTTCCATTACAGGCGACTTCAAAAATAGAAGATTACAAATCTTATAAGACCCAACGAACTTGGTACCACGAAAAGCAAAGTAGCAAAGAGGAACCCGGACACAGCTAGGCTCTGGAACGACTACGTGTCCCAAATCGCTACTCGGTAGAACAAACTGCACTCGGCTACACTGTTTTCTTCAAAGGACGGACGTAGTGCATCTAAGGCGGAAATCAGCAGAACGGCGGGACGACATGGAGCAGAGAAGGCCAGCAGGCATCTGTCTACCCAAGTCTGATGTGATGCTGGATATGGTGTTGATCTGCACCGGACAGTCTCAAGACAAGCGGCGAGGATCAACCCAGAACTGCCAGATGAAGGAACGAAGCCCACATCACAAGACTTTCTCCAACTACTGCCACGTACATCCTGGTACATTGCTGCTGTAGGATTAGCCTACCTCTAATCCCTATCACAAGACTTGCTCTAGCTACGACAAGACACACAGGAACTATGAAACACGCCCGGGGGCTGCTCTACCTCACAAACTACCATATTCATGACTATAGAGACTTCAGAACAAGCAACAAAACGCTCAACAAATCAAGACATCACTCCAGGAGGGTATTTATAGACCGAAGGAGCGGTGCATATGGACCAGGAGCACCAACGAAACAAGCCTAAAAAAGGGCACAGTGAAAAGATAGAATTCAATGAAAGAGGACTCAGGCGTGAAGGAATAGTACTCAACAACAAGCATATTTGAGAGAATATACCAACACAGTACAACCCGTGAACAAAAGGCATTTACACTCAACCACCACCATACAACTACATCTGACAACAGCAGACTACCAAAGAATATGCCAAGACCTTGCATCCGAGTTTTTCCTAAACAAAACAACCCGAATATATGCTCGGGGGCTACAAAAGGAAAGGTATATAGTTCTTTCAAACAACTCAGAATCAAGACACTCCAACTTTTTGTTCCAAATAGCAAGAGGCTCGGGGGCTACACTCAGTGAGTGTACTTTTTCTTTCAAAAAAGCGCACATCACTCAGAACACTTCCTCAAGACAGACGACTTCAAGGCCACAAGATAAAAAAACCCGGACATAGCTATATTCGAGCTCTTTTAGACAAAAAGAACCCGAACATAGCTAAATTAGAGCTCTTTTCAACAAAGAAACTGGGTATATGCTCGGGAGCCTTTCAACAAAGAATCAGGGAGATTTCAAGAAAAGACCCTCAAGCTCCTTGTGCCAAACAACAAGAGGCTCGGGGGCTACATCCAAATGGAGGTACTTTTTTCTTCAAAAAGGTACACACCACGCGAAGATCTCACGAAGCGTTGCACGGTTTCGCTCAAGAAAGCACTCAGACGACGCTTGTTCCTACTCGACAAGACTTGAAGGAACAAGATGAGGCATCAAGAACTCAACCATGAAGTGCTCAGGGGCTTGTCGGTGCGGGACCCATGGGATACCCCACAAGGAAGGGAGAAGAACTAGCCTAACTATGATTCTTCCCCTATAATCTTAGTAGTGGTATTATTCTATAATCCTACTAGGAACTCTCATTGTAAACCGACTAGGACTCTGGCCTCCTAACTATATAAAGGAGGGCAGGGCTCCTTGGATCGGGAGTTCAGACAATAATTGTACAACACAATACTTTACAATCAATCCAACGCAAAGGCTAACGTCGACTGGACATAGGGCTATTACTCGATCTACGATCGAGGGTCCGAACCAGGATAAATCGACTATCTCTTGCGTTAACCGTCGAGTTCTGCATACGCTGAAGCCCAAACATACTGCCCCGGGTACCCCCATGGTAGGCTATCGGTGGTCAAACATCGACAATAAGATATACCTAGCATATGCAAGATAAAATATTTAAGCATGCAAATGCAAACCTAGGCATGAAAAGAAACTAGATGCTAATTGAAATTGCAAGAAATTAAATCTAGTTACCTAACATGGAAAGGGGAATTTGGGTCTATAGTATTCACTAACCCACTTGGCAATTTTCTTGTCCATAATGATGCACCCCATGAAATGCACCCATACTTTGCCAAGTCTCCAAATTCCCTGAAGTCCTTTGGATTTCTCACTTCTCTTTCGAGATCCAAACCTTCTTGGTGCTCTTCATATTGGAAATGATCTTCTTTGGCACCCAAATGCGTTTGGCCCCATTGTTGGCTTGCTTGTTCACCTTGATGGACACCACCTTGTTATTTTTCTTCTTCTTTAACAAGTATGGTGTGGAGGCCTTCTTGTTGACCTTGTTGGTGTAGGTGTTGGAGAACTTGCTTGTTTGCTTTTTCTCTTTCTTCTTTGCTCCTCCATTTTTCACCTTGCACTTATAGGAATTGTGGCCTTCCTTGTGGCATATGTAGCAAACCACGGTTTATCCTTCATCAAGCTTCTTCACTCCCTTGACGGTGTTATCTTGATGAAGTTGGGCTTCGTCTTGCTTTTCACTTGAGTCAAGTCCTTGGTAAGGCGAGCCACTTCTTGCTTTAGTTGCTCATTCTTCATTGCAACCTCTTGTGTGCATGTATGTACAACAACTTTCTCAACACAAACTTGGTTGCACAAGGGTGAGTCTAAACATAAAATCATTGCAAGAAGTAGAGGCATTCTTTTTAGGCATGTCAAAAATTAAACCTTTCTTTTTAGGTGCCTCGGTGGGGGTTGTACCGACGGCTTCAAGATTAGCAACTTTATTAGTTAGCTCATCACAGTGTTTGCACATGGTTTCCATTTTAGCAAGCAAACTTTTATAAACATCTTGTGAGTTAGCTAACTTTTTCTTTAATTTTTTATTTTTCTTTATAAGTTGCTCATCATTGATTGTGCAATTATTTTTGTTTGCACTAGTCTTAAGTTGCTCAATTTTAGTAGATAGCTCCATATTAAGATTGACAAAAGTTTCATATTGTTCAAGCAAAGTAGCATCAGCTTGTTATGAGCTATCTAGTTTTTCTTTTAATTTTTTAAGCTTCTTTTGTTGACTAGTGCAAATTTTAGCAAAGTTAAGATTTTCTTGCACAATTTTATCATAAGAAGGTAGCTTATCATCACTATCACTATTATTGTCACTATCACTAGGGATAGACTTTTTGTTACCTCGTGCTATAAGGCACACACGTGAAGTGCTTGATGATGAGTGCTTGTGCCCTCGCCTCTTGTGATGGTCTTCTTCACTTGAAAATAATCCCATGACCTTATTGATGTGAGAGCTTTGTTCTTGCACGTCTTCTTCTTTGTCTTGGGTGTGTGCTTGTTTGGACAAACTTCCACAAAGTGCCCCAACTTACCGCATCTATAGCATCCTTTCTTTCTTTGCTCATTTCTTTGATTGGTGAAGATGAAATCTTGAATTTGGATGGGCACACCCTTGACATTGAGCCTTTGGATCATCTTCTCTATCTTGTTGATAAGTTTGATAGATTCTTCATCAAGAAAGGAGGTAGAGGAGGAAGATTGATCACCATCACTCGAATCTTCGTCGTCGTCATCATCATCATCATCATCTTCTTCTTCTTTTCAATCTTCACTTGAGGAGCTTGAGCCTGAGCTTTGTCTCAACTTGTTTGCCCTTCATCTTCTTTTTCTCACTACATGCGAGAGCTTTGCCTTTGCTTGATGAAGAGGCTTCTTCTTGACATATGTTGCGTGACATTTTAAATGCCACTATCTTACCAATGACTATGGCGCGGGGTCATGGTGCTCAAGTCCTCCATATTGTGAAGGATGGTGATGATGCTTGCATATTTTTTTGTGGTAGCATGGAGATGATCTTTCTCATGATGTTTGCATCATCTAGCTTTGTTAATCCTATTGAACGGAGCTCATTGATAATCATATTTAAACGAGAGTACATATCACGAACAAGCCCATCATCATTCATTTAAAAAAATCATAATTTTGTTTTAGCTAGACAATGTTTTTGCTCATGGATATTAGTTGTGCCATCATAGAGCTCTTAGAGTTTAAACCAAATTTCATATGCCGTATTTAAAGTGAACACTTGGTTAAACACATCCATGCTAAAAGATTCAAACAAGTAATTTTTTGCTCTAGCGTTGAAATAAATTTCTTTCTCATCACTCTTTATGGGTTTATCAGGATTCTTAATGTGTTTCATCTCGTCACGAGTGACTCTCCAAACATCCAAATCTATCGTCTCAAGGTGACAAGTCATTCTAGCTTTATAGTAGGGAAAATTAGTACCGTCAAAGTGTGAAGGCCTAGAAGTATCGATTCCAACCACTCTAAATAGTGTCGGCTTAATGGCGGTGAAGCCAAAGGTCCAAATTGAGCCAATGTTGCTCCGATACCAATTGAAAGGGGACTGTGACGCCTAAGATGGGGGGTGAATTTGGCAACTTTAAACTCTAATTCTAAACTAAGGCCTCCTTTTATATTCTTAGCAAAACCGATGTGAAAGATACACTATCTAAATATGCAACTATGGTTTTGCTAGTGTATTGTTATCTCTACCGTAAAAAGAGATTATGCAAACAATGTAAATGCGGAAGCTAAAGAGTAAGATAGAGATATGCAAACTCCCGTCGACGACTCCGGTACTTTTACCAAGGTATCGAGAAGCGCGCAAGCTTCTCCCTAGTCCTCGTTGAAGCCTTTTGCAAGGAATCCCTCGCAAGTGGGTCTTCGGTGTGCCTTTCAACAAGTCTCTCCCGTACCGCTTTCCGCCGTCTTCACTATCAAGCTTTCAGCAGAACCGTCGCGGGCCTTGTAACCTTCGGTACACGGTGGCGGCCACACCACAAACGTAGTTGGTGTGATCTCGCAAGACTACAAGTCTCTCCGATATACAACAATGGTGCGCGCAAAGCATTGAGTGGTAAGAGGTATGCAAACCTCACTAAACACTAGGACTAAACCTATAGCAAGCGCATAAGCGGTGGTCTAATCAACCTAAGCACTTCGCAAAGCACCTACGCTAATCACTTAATGAATCACTAAACACTATACAAGTAGAAATCACTAAAATGGTGTGTCAACACCCTTGGTATGTTTCCTCAGCTCCACTCTACTCAAATGGCCGGTTGGGGGATCTATTTATAAGCCCCACTGAGAAAGTAGTCGTTGGGGACAAAACCCACTTTTCTGCTACTGACCGGACGCGTTCGGTCGTCCCAACCGTTGAGCACGCGCGCTGATCGGACTCTGGGCCGAGTCCGGTCATCATCGACCAGACACGTCCAGTCGCGCTGGCGTCGCTCTGGAACCTCTCTGGAAACGATCGGACGTTGTACTTCGTGCGTCCGGTCGTCCAGTCTGCTGCATCTGGTCACGCTGAAAACACTTCCGTGATGGTGAACAGTGTCACCGGTGCGTCCAGTCACAGCTGCTGACGCCTGCTATTGCCTGGCACCTGATCGGACGCTGATCGGTGCGTCCAGTCACTCATAGGACTGTGTCCGATCACCTTTGCCGGGCTCGTTTATTCGTGATCTTGCGTCCAGCTTAGTTTCAATCTTCGTGCTGGACTTTGCTTGACCTTGTATGTCTTCTATGCATATTCATGTCTTTCTTGAAGTGTTGATCATCCGATTATCGGATTATCACGTTGTCTTCGTCCAAGTCACGTTTTGTATCCTATTGAACTACAAAACAATTACTTACAAATTCATTAATCTAATTTAGTTGGGTTGATCATCAAACACTAAAATCCAAAGTAAATAAGCCTAAAATCCATTTTCCTTGCAACCCGGCGTGTGCTCATTCTGTCGACCACATTGTTTGAGTACAACTTGTTTGAGTATGTGCTAATTAACACGGTCATGGATCCAGGCAACGGCAATAGAGAAACCAATTGCTCAAGAATCATATTATTCTCACGGTCACAGTCTCACCCTCTCGGAATCTCCTTATGCCGCGGAGGGATGGTCGTTGAGGAAGCCGAGGAGCAGGTCGTTGACCTGCTCTAGGAGCTGCTCCTGCACGAAGTGGCTCCCCTCCGGGATGTAGGTGATCTTGAGGTCCGGCATGAAGTTGTTCATGACGCCGCTGCGCATGGCGGTCTCGAACCCCGGGAACTTGAAGCAGTAGTTCTTCTCCCCCATCACTATGAACACCGGCACCCGGAACTTGGCGTCCAGCCGGTTCGGGATCTTGTGTATAGCTCTGCATGCACAATCAGTTTTCCATGGAAGCAAAAAAAGCAAGGAACATCATAGTCTTCTCAGTCTCCGGTCTCTGCCGTTCGTTTGGCTGCCGGCGAGAAGAGTGCGGTGGCGGTTAACCTGTACGGCATCTTGAGCGGGTAGCCGAAACCGGACTTCTCGTAGAGCTTGGCGTAGGCGTCCAGGTCCTCCTCGGTGAACCACTCCGGGAGGGGGGTCGACAGGTCGGCCAGGTCCATGATCTCCTGCCCTTCCTTGCCAACCGGGATCTCGGCGCCGGAGAAGAGCACGTAGACGGTGCGCACCACGCGCCTCACGTCAAACCGGCCGAAGTCGGCCTCCGACCTGCCTGGCTCCTGCAGAAAAGAAGCAAAAGGAACACCAGCTGCAGAGTGCCGATTTCGATACGAAGAAGAGTTTAGAGCTCAGAGGTGATCGATGCAGTCAGTGCTACGCACGCGCCAGCGCTGGATGTACAAGCCTTCGGGCATGGCGTCCAAGGACATGGGCACCGGGCTGAAGGGGATGCCCAGGCACACCACGCCGCGGGTGCGGTCCGGGTGCTGCAGCGTGAACTCGTACGCCGGCATGGCGCTGAAGTCTTTGCCCACCAAGAAGGCCTGCACCCGCGCGCGGCAACAACTCAGTTCTTGGAATTGGATGGTCCGTCCATCCGTTCGGTGAGCTGATGCTTACCTTCGGGACGCTGAGGGCGTCGAGGATGCCGAGCACGTCCGCGACGAGGTCGTCAAGGAGGCCTCCTCGTCCTCCGGCGGCTGGTCCGACAGGCCGTACCCGCGGCAGTCCGGCGCGATGGCGCGGTACCCCGCCGTGGCCACGGCCAGCATCTGGTGGCGCCACGAGTACCATATCTCCGGGAAGCCGTGCAGGAACACCACCGTGCCCAGGTCACCTGCAACACACAAACCAACAGCACACGGCCGCCACACATGATTGATGCTCTGCTTCTCCGCGGCGATCCATCAGCTCAACTCAAGCAACGATGATGATGATGCCAGAGACTCACCTTTGCCTACGTGTGCGACGTGGAGGTTGAGGCCGCGGATGGGGAGGTGGGTGTGCTCGATCTCCAGCGCCATTGCTGCTTGCTCTTCGACGCCGGCCGGCGAGCGAGATGTTTCATCAGCTTTATAGGGAGAGGAAATGGACAGTCAGTCTGCCTGCCACGTGTCTGCTCTGCCTTGGACTTGTCGTTTGGGCCCTTCCGCAGTTCCGCTGGTAGGACGTAGGAGTAGGTCAGTTTGCAACTTGGTGTTCGAGACGAGGACAAACACAGGACAGGCAGGAACCATAGAATCCATCGATCAGTATCACTACACCAGTGGCGTGCAAATCCTTTTCCACCGAAGGCAGCTGCACTTGAAAAAGATGCACGTCTCGTCTTTTAAAAGAAATCAATCAATTTTAAATTAGACTAGATTTATAAAAAAATAGTAAATAAATGTACTATACAAATATATTATGTAATTAATCTAATACTATCTTCATTCTAATATTTTCTCGTTTGAGTTCTGATATCGATATCCCAAACATCGCTTTTGGAGCGAAAGCCCACCCACCACCAATTGAGCCCGATCTGACCTGGACACGCTACATCAGACCGAATCTTGCATGTACTTCTGTTAGCTGGTTTGCTTGGGAGTTGGGGGGGATTGTTTGATTGTGCTGGTTTTGTTCGATTCTTTTGTAAGTAGGAATTGGTTCGCCTGATTGGTGTATATACAATCACTCAACCGAGGTTGCTGGCCCAAATGATCACAAATCTGCAATGTCTTTTGTTTTGTTCCAGAATTGAGAATGATTGCAGACTTACAACGTCTTAAGTTTTGCTCCACAAATTGAGACTAGGGTGGCTGGGTAGTATTGTCTACGGGAGACTAGTGGAGGTGGGTCGATCCTGAGCAGTAGGACCTACCTACGGAGTGCTGGTAAAGCTGATGGCAAGGAAAGAGCAGGAAGCCAAGTTGGAATGATGTCAGCTGAAGGTTGAGTAGTTAGGGTAATGGCGTCTTAGTCACAATGTGATGGTCATGTATACTTCACAGAAGATGAGAAGATCCAAGTTTGCAACGTCAGGAGCACCAAATCTACACACACAGTAGGCGCCATCGAGGTCCAAGCACACATTACAGACTAGACGAGAAAACACAAACAGAGTTTTCCAGACTGCTGGATCATCACACAGCCTCACAAGCCCATCCCTTGTACAGATTGGGTTTCTCAAAGTTCATAGGCCGGGAACCTTGATTCAGATGGATCAACCATGTCCAAGAGGAGGTATGCCATCCCAGCCTTCCCTTCAAACAGTGAAAACGGGCGATCACCACCATGCATGGCCCCCTCGGCTATCAACTGATCAGCTTTCTCCAGAAGAAAGCAGGCAAAAGCCTTTGCCCGGTAGAGGTACTCGACGTTACCGGTTAGTCTGTAGAGTGAGAGAAACACATAGGCATTCCCGCTTACACCGTGACATATTCCAACTCTCTTCAGAAGCCCTCGGTTCCAGACAACCTCAGCAGCTTCTGCAGCTGATTGCTTGAAATAATCATCATGGAAGACCTGAAATACAGATATTGTTACTCATGGTGGCCACATCCAAACTCTAAAGATTAATAGACCATCTGGTTATTCGCAGCTTCACTCATTAGTTAAACATCTTGCCAGATCTCAAGAAAATCTAATGAATAAACATGCAGACGCAAATAGGAGATTCAATAGAGCAATGTGTAAACAGATGCAGAGATCACCTCATATGCTTTAGCAAGTGTAAGAGCAACACCTGGGGCACCATGACACCAGTGCACCAAGCGATCCGAATCATTGCCTTCACTTGAGGGATAGTTGCCACTAGGAAACCTGTTCTTGATCATATACCGCAGGGTGTTCTTTACATCATCCTGCTCATCTGGTTTCAGCTCAGTGTGCATGAGCACGTGCATGATTCCAGCAAGACCATGGGCAGCACCCCAGTATTTCTTCCCATGCCATTCGTACATCAGCGGGCTACTCCCCTTGCTTGCAAGATTTCTTCCCTCATTGATGATGTCCTTTGCCACAGAATTCTACAGTTGAAGTGGTTTGATATAATAAGATTTCCAGTGCCTTTCACGAGTATAATTAAAAACGAAATATGTGTGAGAAATAACAGAACTACAACATTAACATACAATGTGCTCGAGAGGGATCGTCTTCCCGCTGAGATGCTTATTCAAGAACAAACAAGCCCACAGATAACCCGCCCTTCCATACAGCAGTTCGTTTGGAACTTTCTCAGTGACTGTTATCTAAAACATCACAAAGTACAGTTAGAGTCTACAACATTAGGATGTATACCAGTTGTGTCATCTGTTGTTCTACAGTCACGTGGCAACAGTGCATAACAGTGCATTGCACACACAAAGGAACAAATTGACTCCTAAACCCAGAACTATGCTTATCAGAAGCCTCACCTCATCAAAGGAGCTCAGATATTGAGTGACCCTCAGCTGATCATCGCAATGTTTGGCAATCACCGCTCCAAGAGCGCAGACACCGGCCCGCCCGCATATGAATGTCAAGAACCTGCGCCTTACACACCCAGGCCACACACCTCCATACAATTATGAACAAGTAACAGGAAGATCCAACCAAAGCAACCAGCACCAAGCATGAACAAGAAAAGCGGGGGGCTTGGTCGGTCATCTTATTCTTACGGCAGGCCCCGGGACGCTTCGTCGCACGCGCGGACGATGTCAGCAGCGAGCGCGAGGTCCCCGCGGTCGCCGGTGACCTGGAAGGACTTGAATAGCAGCAGCGCTGTCCCGAGAGAGCCTGTGTAGAGCGTGTAGTCCGTCACCTTCCGCCCGGCTTTCACCCACGTCTCCTCCACCACCTGCAGGGAGGGTACCGGAGAGCAATCAGTCGAGAACCTGGCGGGCGGGGGCGGCGACAGAGGAAACGAGAGAGAGCGAGTAGCGGCCTAGCGGGGCGCACCTTGTCCTTGAGGCGGCGCGCGGCGCGGACGAAGCGATCGGAGAGCCTGGTGTACGGAAGCGAGAGCAGGCCCCGAAACCCCGCGGCGCGGTGCCCGTCGCCGTCGCCGTCGCCGTCGCCGTCGCAGGCCTCAGCCTCGGCGACGAAGTCGGGAAAGTCGTTGGGGAAGAAGCGGTCAGCCATGGACTCGCCGCGCAGGCCCCGGCGCCGTTTGGAGGCGTGGCTGGAGGAGGGGGTTTCGCGACCGGTGAGGCCTCCTGTCGCCTTCGTCTTCGTCTTGTCGCCTGTCCCACAGCGGTTTCCCATGTCTGCCGCGTGCTCGGGTTATAAAATGTTTGCGAGTTCGCTGGACGCCCCGGCGCTGGCTGCACGTATGTCGCGCGCTCCGAGCAACGCGTGGAACGCGCCGCTGATTTCATGTTTCCTAACGAACGGCCGCTGCTATCCTGCTAAACAACGCAGTTCGCCGCAGGACTAGCCACGAGCTCCCGCCACTCAGATATTCAGATTCCAAGCCTAACAACAATGTTTCGAGGTGATCCTGTTTCGGTTTAGGCTAAACAAACTCTAGAGATATTGTATAAGCTTCTTCAGTTTTGCCGCGTATTGGGTACCACCAAAAGAAAAGAAAAGCCTAGCATAGTCACACACAAAGAAAAGATATTTTCAACATCAATAAGACATCCTATCTTGATTTGAACAAGGGCAATGGCAGTATACACCGAACACGTCCATCTCTGAATCATCAGGTTTATGTTCATCAGCCTAACATGTTAATGTACAACACGGAGCCTAAGACATTGCCTCAGTAACAGCTAGAAAAGAAAAAGTGTAAATTAAATCCTCTATGGAAAATCGAAACCCTCGACATGTGCCAAAATGTCCACGAATTTGAACCGGTGCATGACCTGCAAAGAGTCGACAAAATTTCAGTGAATTTGAAATGTATCTTCGAAGCTGACCGCAGGCATTTCAACATATGTCGGGGATATTGTTGGTACAAGGTAGAGGCCCAGCACTACTTTTGCAATTGCCAAACTAAAAACAGAGTGTAAGGACCATTTTGGTTTCTGAGCAAAATTTAGTACCTCAGGTCTGTGTCTTCTTGTATCTAACCTTTGTACTCATGAACACGCATCCACTTTGTCGATGACCATTTGTTGCCTTTTATCACTGGGCATCCACCTAAAGGAAATTTGAAGAAAAATAGAAGTATCAGTGTACTGTGGCATAACACCTGCCTGTTGGAAAACATGGCATGGCATCAAAGATCAAGTAATGTCACCATGCAGGCTTGTGGGATCCAGGGATCCATCAGGCTTCATGCTCCAGAACAGAAGTGCATCTCCCATCTTTGGTTTAACAGATAGACTGCCCTTTGCACATTCAGACAGCTCATTATAAAATGGTGAAGAGCTGCTGTTTGTTGTCGACGAAGGGAACACAGTCTCGCCACCATCTTCAACATCCGAACTAGTAAATAGCAATTGCCATAGAAAATGTCAACTGGGCAATTGGGTCACCAACAGCACATATCATAGAATACCAACAGTGTAATACATACAGATACATAAGAAGAGTTGCTACACGCTGGCCTCCATTCTTGGTGTTGTGATCATCATGGAAGTAATCAAAGTGAGGATCGTACTTCTGCCCAACTTCATAGTGGAGAACTTGAAGACCCTCACCATGCTCTGCGAAAGTACAGGGAAACAATAAAGAGAGGTGCTGATGCCATTTGAAGTAAAACCACAGTACAAAATAATCAGGTACAGAGGCACCAATGTTCAAAGACTTGATTGTTATTCACATTTAGGGGTGCCCATCAGATTATGCTGTAATGGTCTATTATTTTTCTATTTGCTGAAACAGACACTTGACACTTACTGCTTGAGGCCCCTTTTTGTACCTCGTCATATTGTTGGGTATGTACCTCTACATACTTTTTTTTTTAAATGTCAAACCATCCACGTCAGCAAAACTGCAAGCTGTACTATTCTAAAAATCTAAATTTGGGGAAGTACTTGTTAGTGCAACAATCAGTACATACATTTTCCCCCTCACATCATGCAGTTTTTAGTGAGACCTTACATAGTGACATGTACAGCATTGAAACCTCCAAGGTCATACTGAAGTACATTGGCATGGTATCCTACAAACTGTCACAAAATCAAGGATCTATTAAATCTACTGAAGCGCAAAGTTTAGTGCATTTCCAGAGATTGTGATTGTGTTAACATCTTTAGTACAGTACAATTTGGTGATTTAGTCCCACCAAATCCACAATGCAGGCTATTCTATCTGTATGATGAATGCAGGACCTAAAGTGCAGTTTAAAGTTAGGCACCATTTGAATATTAGAGCAGTAGTAAGGACTTTCAGTCATTCCATGAAGCAGATAACTAAGTGTACAAGCTAGCTGTGTGCCTATGTCAAACAGTACCATCCGAACATTAAACCTAGTCTAAATGTCTGTTGAGCATACTGACTTTTTTCCTTCACAAAATAGTAGGCAAACACTTCGACATTAAACCCATCGAGAATACTACGTACCTACAGGTATGAAGGTGTAATCTGCTATCCTTTTCTCAATTGTCCGAATAATTTTGTCCTGCCCTCTTCTAAGAAACATTCCTGAACTTGTCCGCACCCTGCATATATGTCCATGAAGCAAAATGAGCATCACAGATGATGTAACATCCCTGAATTTGGAATTTCAGTAAATGTTCAAACCTGCTATCCTTGCTCCCTCCAGTTGTTGAATCAACTACTGTTGACTTCCTCATATGAGGCTTTGCCAGTGAAATCAAATGGTCACATTCTTCCTTGGACTGAGAATAACATAAAATTCAGTCATAACCTGATTGTTTGGTGAAGCAAACTAAAATGGATTGGAAATAGTTGGCAGTAACAACACAGTTGATTACGAAAAATTGATCATGGCACTAATACTGATATTACTTCAGTTTCTATTATGCAATCTCTACAACAGCAAGCATGACTTAACAATCATTCAAATGATTTGGGCCCTTGGCAAGTGAGAATAACTATAATGTTTCAGGTGAATTGATAAATGATAATCATAACACAAAGCAAATATCCAGCCCATATGGTTGAAAACCTGAGTTTGAACTCCAGATCCACCACCGCGGCAATTCAAAATATGCATGACACTGACAGTAAATGGGGATTAGTACCCCCTGGCTCAATTTCAACTCGTGGGCTCTTGGTGAAGCTCAATGACAGCCATATCCCATATGTACAATAGCCAATTCAAGTACACTGACAGTAGTGCTGCCGCCCAGATCTGGAAGAGTTAACAAAGCCACACAATTCGGCATCTCATTCGCAGCATAACCCAATGCCACTAATTTTGTACAACCACTTCGAGCAAAGACTTGCTCAAAGCGTCCGTAAATGTTACTGAAAAAGGAGTAAGGAATCTCGCAAACTCGCAAAGGGCTAAGCAACTTCGATCACATAATCAGGGTAAGGTCTGGTGCTGCGCCAACTGCTCATCCAAGATTTCAACAGAACGGAAACAAAAGAAAACTCGAGATCTCCTGACCAAAAGCATGAAGCAAATCGCATCTAGAACATGTGGTCCTTGTCCTTCCCACCAAACAGAAACGAATGAGGCAAGGGACTCACGAGAAAGTTGTGGTACACGAACGCGCGGGGCTCCCACGACAGCACCTCCGTCCACGGCTCCCCCTTCTCCCCACGCATCTCTAGCCCCCTGCCGCACGCAAGCACGAGCAACCAACCACGCGTAAGCACCTCAGAGGAGTAAGCGTCTCAGGGGAAAACCGCGCGCAGAAGAGAGATCGTGGAGAGGGGGGGGGGGGGGGGGGGGGGGGGGGGGAAACGCACGAGTCGAAGGTGGATCTGCGGAAGCGCGAGCGCGGGCGCGGGCGCGCGAGCCCCGCACCGCGGCCCCCGGGGCCGTCGGAGGCACCGGGCAGCGATAGCGCGCCGAGCGCCAGGAGCAGGAGCAGCGCCGCGCACGCCAGCAGCAGCGCCGCCACGACCGCCATCGACGGCCTCCCGCCCCGCTTCCCGCCCCCACCGCTTCCGCCCAGCAGCGGCCTCCCGCCTCGCCCCGCCGCCCGGCCCGCCATGCCCCCGCCGCCTACGTTACAGCGCACGCGCGGCGGCTCCGCTCCCTCTGTCTTGTCTTCCTGCCGGTTCTCGCTCGCTCTCTCCCTCCCTCTCTGACCAGTGACCAGAGTCGCGGGTTTTTTATCGCAAAAAAGAGATGCCGCTGCTGCGCTGGTCATCGCCTCGGTACGACGAGGCGCGGCCGGGTTCGGTATGTGACGTGCCAGGCGGGTAAGGGGTGGACCCCCCCTGCGTCGCCCAAGTCCACCTGGGCCGTATGGTATAGGAATTTGGGCTGGAGAAAAACATGAGGTTGAAAGTTCCATAGGACACCTCATTTTATAGGGTTTCCTAAAAAAAAGCTCATTTTATAGGGTTTCCTCAATAAAAAAACTCATTTTATAAGAATTTTAAAAGAATTCGTATGATTCGTGAAAGTGCATCTAGCCCTTTAGTAGGTTTTTGGATAATTGAAGAACAACGTGATTAAAGGTCTAACCCGTTTGCTAAGTGTGGATATGTAATAGGTTATCTCACAGGTACTAATAAAAGCCAAAATGATGTGTTGTTGTATAAACAATCTAGTTCAAGCACAAGACAACAATGCAAATGAAATTTATGCAAAGGCTTATTTGTTGTGGGATTTCCATGTACTATGTGAAAGCAAGCTCGTAAGAATTAATTAATGAGACATGAGGGATTGCATATGGAATGGTCTCATATTTGAAGCTTGCTAAATTGAAATAAAAAAGATAACAATATAAATGAATGGATGATTCAACACAAGATGTGACTTGATGGCTTGAGATGGTGAAGATAGCAAGGAAAGGCTTCGAGATACTAAGCAAGGGTAAAGGGCAAGCGACGGCTTGGCGGCCGAAGAACCTAGCTAGGGTGAAGAAGGAAATACTTGCATTTAGTTAAGGTACTAATCAAGCTATGATGATCATGTCAATGTGGATGATCAAATCACTATTGGAGTGTTTGATGGAAGTGACTTGATACATTTGGGATTATTCAAATTTGATAAATGGAATCAAGTCACGTGCTCAAGATGGCTATGCTCAAGTGAAAAGATCAATGTCAACATGTTGGCACCCTCACTTGATGAAGAGCGGAATACATGGCTTCGGTTGAAAGAGATCAACTCAAAAGGTTTAAATTCGTTACTCTTTATAATTGAGTTAATATGAATGCCGTACTATTAAGAGGGATGCATCATGTTGATAGATAATGTTTCATAAGTGCTCAGGCCAACCCATGTGAAATTTGAGTGTTGGAGAGACAAAAGAGCTAACCTATTTTTTTGCTGGTCTGGCTATACTGGACGTGTCCGGTATTGATACCGGACGTGCCCGATATTTGCCCAGCAATGGTAATATTGTTGATCTCGGGTTGGTTCGTCGGGAGTTCCAACGTGAGTCGGGAGTTTCGACGGTCGGGAGTTCCGGTAATGGTCGGGAGTTCCGACGTCTCGCGCTTAACAGACTTGGAGAGTTCACTGTGGTGGTCATACCGGATGTGTCCAGTGGTATGGACGGCCAGAGGCCAACGGCTAGTTTTCAAATGCCTTGAGGGTCGGGAGTTCCGGCATGAGTTGAGAGTTCCGACACCTCACATACTTTAACTCAGTTACCGTAGTTTTCAAAAGTGCTGAGGGTCGGGAGTTCCGACGTGAGTCAGGAGTTCTGACAGTCGAAAGTTCCGGCATTCATCGGGAGTTCCGACACCTCACAACGTCACTGTAACTATGTTACCGTTGACGCATTGTAAGTCATATATGACAACGGCTATAAAACGACTAGTTTTTCTAAGGGGGCTATAAATAACCTCAAGCCTCCATCTTTGGAGCCTACTGGTTCTGTTGATACACATACACGTTTTTGAGCCTTGCCAACTCTCCCAAGCCCTCTCTTAGTGAGTGTGTGATTCAAATTGCCAAATCAAATTAGTGGGTTAAGAGAAATTCAAAAAGAGAGCAATCCAACCACTTGAGCACTTGTGCATATTGTCAATCTCGTGATTTGCATTTGTTACTCTTGGACTCTTCGGTCCTAGACGGTTAGGCGTCGCCGGAGAGCACCCGAGAGATTGTGGTGTGCCTCGAAAATTTTATAATGGTCGATTCCGCCGCCTCGGAATCAACTAGTGGATGGATGAAAAGGAGTTGGAAAAGACTCCAGCTAGAGTGACCTTCGTGGTACCCTCTAGGGCTGATCTTCATTGGGTCGTCCGCAGCCCCCTCAACGGAGAGTAGAACTCGAACGAGTCCGAACTTCGGTAAAACAAATATCGTGTCTCAATTCGCATTTCATTTGATATTTGTGTTGCTCCAGCTCTTGTGCAGGTTCTCTGTGTATATTGATATCTCTAGTAGGTACCTACAGTTTGGCTAGAAGATAGAAATCTAAAGAAGCAAGTTCGGGGCTGCTCTGCAGAAATCGTATATATCAGACACGTCCGGTATTAGAGCTCAGTGCTGAATATTATTTAATCTCTGTTCTAACTTTGTGTTGCAGGGTTGTAGCTTCTAGATATATTCTTTATACCTTGTTTACTCTGTGGCTAACTTGTGAGGGGTGGTATTACTCTTAATTTGGAGTTTCCATTTTAAAAACTCATTTTTCTAATTGTTTTCGTATTTAAAGATGTTAATTTTCAGAAACGCCTATTCATCCCCCTCTATGCGACATCCTAGGTCCTTTCAATTCACTCTTTTTTTTTGTTCCAGAGGCGCTTATAAAAAAACTCTATATAGGAATTAAATCCTCCAACATTCCTTTATTTTTCCTCCATCATCTAAAATTTCTTTATTTTTCCTCTATTTCAATCCTCCAAAATTTATTCATCCTTCCTCCATTTCAATCCTCCAAAATTTGTCCTCCCGCATGGTGGCTCTACCGTCCTTCTCTCCCCTTTAGTGGTAGCGGGAGCATCGCAAATGACCAGACTAGTGAAGAAGTTCGAGGTCGAAGACTAGGTAGTAACCCCTCACATCTTAGGGATGTCGCATAGTTGATATTGGAGGATAAGCTGATAACTAGCTCACGTGGACAATAGCCCATTTTGTCACCTAAGTAGTCGAGGGTGAGGTGGGCCGTGGGCATGGTCAAAGCCATGTAGGGAGGTGCAAGTCCAAAGCATCAATAGAGGCACACGATAACACATAATCACTAGCTTATTGACAATGACTGTACTTACAAAGATGATTGCTCGGATTATCTACAAGAACGGGCACTAGACAAGGTTGTTCGGACGTGTCGGTGATATTGGTGGTGGCAATAGCCATGGACTAAAATTGAGAGCCAGTGTGATGACGAGGACCGACAACATGGGTGGTATCAGCCTAAATCGGTGTCGACCATAAAGACAGCTTGACCATGAGTATTGTCATTGTTACCTCAGGGCATACAACAACAACATAATCTTTGGGAGAGTCGACAAGATCGTGGACAATGCTATTTGTGAAGCCTGGAATCAGGAGGAGGAGACAGCGGAACATGTGGTCATGTGGTGCCCTTTTGCAAAGGATTTGTGGTCTGCAATTGGTTTTTCTACTCCCATTCTCTCCTGTGGCAGGATGAGCGACATTCACAACATTTGTTGCCCAGCTAACCTTCCTCAGAACCATTTAAACACATTTTGTTGCCCTATGCTGTTGGCAGCTTTGGAAGCGTAGAAATGGAGTCATCTTCAGGTCTGAAACAACTAGCCTCCAGCAGACGTTTTCAGCCTGTATCTCTGATGCCAATCTATGGCAGCTTAGGCTACCTAGGAAGGACAGGAACCTTGCCGATGTATGGGTAGGTGTTTTCAGAGCCGCAGCTGCAATGTAACAAATTGATCACCTGAGGCCTGAGGATCAAATGATGTAAAGTTTCTGTACCTCAGTGCCAAAGGCACCATTCAATCAATACAAAAAAAAATCAGGTGGGAGCCACTCTGCCAACTGCCGAGCACGTATACGAGCGGTGCTCACAGCTCACGCACGTTGCTTAGCTGCTTTTTGGCTCGACGGGCGGAGCCAGCAGAGCGCACCGTCAGCACGTGGGTTTGGGCTTAATTGGCTAATAAGCCATAGCTGAAAGTACTTATGTCTAATTTGGTGTGAGAAAAAAATACTATTTATTGACTGAAAAAATACGGCTTATAAGCTAAACAAGCCCAAACGAACAGGGCGCATGTCCACAGGATTGACTACACCAGCTCAGCACCGTGTCGACTGATCATGAGTCCTGACCCAGTAGAGCCTGACGATCCCCTCGCCTTTCTCGACTGTATGCATCCGCCTGAAGATTGAGAGGATGATCCAATACCAACCTTGCAACACGGGAGCAAGTCACCTGTGTTCTATTTCTCCCTCAATTCACTCACGCA